>NW_024412403.1:56799893-56825071 GCF_014898765.1 Herpailurus yagouaroundi
GAGGGTGGGTGATGGGTATTGAGGAGGGCACCTTTTGGGATGAGCACTGGGTGTTGTATGGAAACCAATTTGACAATAAATTTCATATATAAATAAAAAAAAAAAAAAAAAAAAAGAAACCCCATATCTGTGTTCTCCAGAGAACAATCTAACTCTCCTGTACTTCCAGAGACATTCGCTAGAGCAGGGCCAAAGGACCAGTATCCTGTAGATGTGTTCTGTTTCGCCTGTATGGGGGCTTTAGAAGATTAGATTTCAGTGTCTTTAAATAGGATGCATACTGTCTGATTGACCACAGTCCTCACTATTCTTTTGTATCATCCTTGAGCAGGTTCACATATTTACAATATCAGCTTTTCATTTGGCATCGCTTGAGCTACTAATTCTCCCTCTAGTGTTTTTAATCCAGTTCCCAAATTAGACGTAGATTTTTCTTTCTACACTAATACTTGGACCACAGTCTTTATTATCTGCATTAATCTGCCCAGACTGCCAGAACAAAATATCACAGACTAAGTGGGCTAAACAACAGAAATTTTACTTTTCCAGTTTTGGAGACCAGAATTCCAAGACTGAGGTGCTGTCAGGATTGGTTTCTGGTGAGGACTCTCTTCCTGACTTGCAGACAGCCACTTTCTGCTTTGTCTTCACATGGCCTCTTCTCTGTATGTGCATAGAGAGATCTCTGGTGCCTCTTCCTCCTCGTATTAAAAAAAAAAAAAATTAACGTTTATTTGTTATCAAGAGAAAGAATGTGAGCAGGGGAGGAGCAGAGAGAGAGGGAGATGCAGAATCCGAAGCAGCTCCAGGCTCTGAGCTGTCGGCACAGAGCCTGATGCGGAGCTCAAGCTCACAAACCGCGAAATATGACCTGAGCTGAAGTCGGTCGCTTAACCAACTGAGCCATTCAGCCACCCCATCTCTTCCTTTTCTTATAAGGGGACCAGTTCAATCATATTAGGGTCCCAACCTTATGACCTCATTTAATCTTAGTTACCTCCTTAATGACCCTACCTGCAAATAGAGTCGCACTGGGGGTTAGGGTTTCAACATGAACTGGGAGGGGGGTGGATATAATGCAGTCCAACAATCACCATGTTTGTATCTTGAACAATCACCATGTTATTGTGCAAACCCCTCTAGAACTTTATCTTCTAGGACATTTATGCAGACATGTAGGCTGAACTGAAGGCAGTATTAGGGTTGCTTTCTATACCAGTGGCAATTCACAGGAAAGAGAATCAAGCTGACCTCAATTTAGGTGCCACTGACATGGAGGCAACAGCAGTACCTGCTCATATTACAGAGGGCTTGCTATGTGCTAGACACTATTGTAAGCATTTAAAAATACATGCACTGGGGCGCCTGGGTGGCGCAGTCGGTTAAGCTTCCGACTTCAGCCAGGTCACGATCTCGCGGTCCGTGAGTTCAGCCCCGCATCAGGCTCTGGGCTGATGGCTCAGAGCCTGGAGCCTGTTTCCGATTCTGTGTCTCCCTCTCTCTCTGCTCCTCCCCCGTTCATGCTCTGTCTCTCTCTGTCCCAAAAATAAATAAACGTTGAAAAAAAAAATTTAAAAATACATGCACTGATTTTCAGCTTCATGACACCCTATGATAAAAGTAATGTTTTTATTGTATTATTTTACTGGTGAGGAAACTGAGACATATGAGGCAGATGGAGTCTCTAAACTTACACAGGTGGAGAGTGGCATGACTGGGATTTGACCCCAGGCTGTCTGGCTCCTAAGTCTGTGCTTTTAGCCACTATACCATATTCTGCTCCTCAACAATGGAGACGAATGGATGGGGGGGGGACTATATTGGGTTTTTTTCTCTTAAATTTTTTTAATATTTATTTATTTCTGAGACAGAGAGAGAGCATGAGTGGGGGAGGGGCAGAGAGAGAGGGAGACACAGAATCAGAAGCAGGCTCCAGGCTCTGAGCTGTCAGCACAGAGCCTGATGCAGGGCTCAAATTCACAAATCGTGAGATCGTGACCTGAGCCGAAGTTGGTCACTCAATGGTCTGAGCCACCCAGGCGCCCCAAGGGGTGGACTACATTGTAAAGGATGACATGACAACGCAGCCCCAACATAATTGTGTATTCATTCACAGGTATATATTCTTTTCACATATATTTAAGTAGTGATCAGCATAAAACATTTAAAAGTACATTTATTAACAGGACAATTTATTTTCCAAACTTCAAACTTTAGGAGGAAAAAAAAGTGTGTTGTTAACAATTACGTTAGCAAACAGGAATAAATAGCATTCCAAGCAAAGCAAGATGTACAATCATACTGCTTACTGAATATCTACCATATACCAGTACTATGCTAATAACTTTGCATGTGTAATCCTTATCAAATCCCTCTAGGATAGGTATTATTATCCCTGTTTTATAGGTAAAGGAGCTGAAGACCTAAAATATCAAGTAACTTGACCAAAGACATAACTAATAAATAGGAGAGCTAATATTTCAGCTAGGTCTGTCTGGATCAAAAACAGTCCTGTTTACCAGCACACAATATTGCTTTCCTATTCCTACAGAGGGCAAACAAGCTAGGGATGCTTAACAATCATGTTATTATAAATATAGAGAAATTGTTACGGAAGCAGGCTGGAACGCTGGCTGAAAAACAAAGTGGCACTCGGAGATCTGGGTGGTTTGGAGATTTATTTAACACCAGCGGGCTCAGAGGAGACCATTTCTCCAAAGATCTGAGCACTGAATGCAAGTGGGAAAGGTAATTTATAGTTGTCAGCTTCTATATCTGTGGGGTTTTTGTGCAGCAAACAGGGCAAGAAGAACCCGGAAGAGGGATCTCTAAGCTAAAGACCAGAGCTTGTTTTAGTCCTGTCGGCCATCTTTGGCACAGTACTTTATTCATTTCTCCAACAAAATAATTCAGTATTTATTAGGCTTATATATTTATTGATTTGAAGAAAACACTTAGCCAGGTTTGCAATTTTGAACTTATCACAAGTCATACAAAGTGATCTGCAAAGAGAAAGTTCAGAAAGGAAAAAAGAAAGTAAGATCTTTGTGAGTTTTGGGTCAAATTTAGTAAGCTACATTTGTTCATTCATTCATTAGTTCATTAGTTATTTCTGGAAGATAGTGAAAATTATATACCTGAGAAATTATGTCTTAAGGAAATTTATATTTCAGTTGGAAGAACAAGATCATACACAAGAAATTTAAACAACAGACATATGTTATTTTGAAGTAGCACAAGTCTAAATGTCTGTATGTCTCTAAATGAGAGTCATAGGCAGTGATACCATATGTTCATAACAGTATAAGTTCATTGCAAATTGATGAGATCAGAGAAAGTCTCATGGAAGAACCATACTTCAAGAGATAGTTTCTTGTAATTTGCCACTCAATACAGCATGCTTTCCCTCTTTCAATTGGTATTATTAGTATTTAAGAATGGTTAGGCCAACCAATCAGGAGACTATTGCCATTAAAATGACAGTTACTCATAATTCCCAAGAGGATGAGCATGCTACATCATGGAGGGCCATAAGGAGAAGCACCAGGCTCAGTCGGGAAGTAGACAGAGTGGAGGAAAACCTGGTACAGAGTTTTTATTCTGGTTTCCACGGGAAGGAACACAAGAGGCAGAGTAAGTAAGCTTAGAATTGGCTAGGTTGAATAATTTCAATGGGCTCTCCCTGGTTATCTGATATCTGGCCATGAGGTGATTAGTAGATAATAGCCCATAATTTGAGAGGCTGATAAAGGAAGTGATTGGGAACATGGGCTCTGAATTGGTTGGTTTGCATTTGAAAGGCATCCTCCCAGGCAAGTTGCTTACTTTGCCTAAATTGGCTAGCCCTGGAAGGGGCATTCCTCCAAGGCCAGCAAAGCCTCAAATGTCAAGGCATCAGAATACAGAATATAAAAAGTATGGTTAATGTACTTCCTAAGAAACTCAGCAGTGTTTTTGTCTTCGTCAGCAGCAGGAACATTTGTCTTCATACGTTCCATAGGAAGGTAAGAGAGGGAAATTTGAACAGTTGAACTCATCTTGCAGGAGTGAGTACTTCCAGCTTACACTCTTAAAGGCAACAGTGCACAAGGGCATCATGGGCAGAAAGGAAGATTAATGGGAAAGCCAAAACTATGATAAGAAAGTCCTTCTCCAAGCATTTCTTTGTCTCTCTCTTTCTTTTTTACTATAGTAAAGCTAGAGATACTCTCTAGAGATTGTATCCAGGCCTTAATTCATCAGCCACGACATTCACTGGTGACAAAACTGGCAGAGTCCTGCTGGATTGTCACATGGATAGCTCTGAGTTCAGCAAACAGGGCATCTCCTCTGGGGTTTTGACTATTCTGCCAAATTACTGATTTTTCAGGGAGAAAAGCCAAGGTGTACCAGCAGCCTGGTATATTTCTTTTCAAAAAGCTTCACTCACCGGTTTGCAATAGTGCATATTTATGTGTGCATAATTGGGTAAGGGGTTAATACACATACACACTCACAAGCACACATGTACACATGTATGTACAACTCAAAACAGCAGATGACAAAATGCTCTGACCTTGATTCCAATCAAAATGTGTCTGAACCCAATGCAATTATCTCCCATTTTAGTCCAACTGGAAGACCCACATCATTACAGGAGGTTCCCAATTGATGGAAATGTGATGAGGGCAGGCCAGCTGCTACAGAACTGATGTCAAAGGAGTACATTTTTCCTCCATATTTAAGTTCCATTTCTCTCCTGGAAGAAACACTTGTGAAATCTTTTTAGCCAACCAGATGTAGGCTACTTTAATATTAGGGAACATGGTTAAGATTTACATAGATCTTCATTCATGTAAGGATCATAGGCAAAGTCTTAGACAAGGGAAAGAGGACAAAGACATGGTTAATTCAAAACACAAATAATCCAGAATCCAGTTTTATAATATAAAATTACTATTTAAAATTGACTTCTGGTGATCCTTGACTGCCCATGTACATGTAAGAGTGAGTTGCCAAGAAGCTGATTGAAGCTCTGTTCCTGGAACAAGCTAGTTTGCTCACTGCAGGTGGTAAGG
Source organism: Herpailurus yagouaroundi (assembly GCF_014898765.1). Taxonomy (NCBI): domain Eukaryota; kingdom Metazoa; phylum Chordata; class Mammalia; order Carnivora; family Felidae; genus Herpailurus; species Herpailurus yagouaroundi. The sequence continues at coordinate 56,804,951 of NW_024412403.1, forward strand.
TAGGACCTGACCATTTCATTGAGAGATCCCCAGTTGTAACTATCCAGAGGTCTTTTCTCTTGCTGAGTCAGATTCTCCAATGTCCTAACTGGGGATGCAGGTGTAGATATAAACCCAGTTGACAGGGTCCTGGGACACAAGAAAGAAAGAGAAGCTCAAGAGATGCACCATTCAGTATAGACTAGTTTTCTCTATTCACCAGTTTTCAAATGGCCTTATTCCCATTCCAACCATCTGTGATCCTCCACTCTAGAAAGTAAACTTCTCAGCCTCCCTGGCACTGAAAGAAGGGAAGCTACCTGACTGCATAGGTTGGAGGAAGGGACTCAAGGTTCTATCTGTTCTTTGAGCTAAATTTCAGTCATTCCCATTTCCAAGTATACTTGCACCCCTGCCTCCAGACATACCTGGCATCTCTTGTTGCTGAGTCTTTTGACCTTCTATAGCAAGAATCAACTAACAAGAAACTAACCTTCTTGGTAGTGTCCACCATTGCAAGCACTGAGGTTTCAGATTTCTCTGGTCTGCTAAGATAAGTACCTCCCTGATCCATATGCTTTCCCAACTATAAATTCTGTTGGCCTCCCTTGAATGCTGTCATCATCTCTCTTCTTCTCTCCCCCCCCCCCGCAGGGGGGGGGGGGGGGGAGGGAGAACAACTGTTAAAAAGGGATGAATTTACCACACTACTCAGACCATAACACATTAACTTTATTTTCCAATATAAAGGGCCTCTCTTGTATATTTTATATGTATTTATTCTCTTCTATCCTTTCCCCATTCCCATCTCTTTCCTTCTCCAAAGGCAGTGATGCCTTGTATGTTTAATATATATTTTTTTATTTATCTGAGTTCTTAAGAAATGTGCATTTTTGTTTCATGTATACAAATCTAAACTTATACATATGGTACTGTTTTACTGTTTTATTCAATTGTTTACTTTTTTCATTCAGCATAGTATTTTTAAGATCCAACCACATCACTGTGTGTACATCTAATGATTTATATCTTTTCTTACTCCTTTACTGGTATATATTTTCTTTAATCACAGTTCTACTGATTGGAGTTCCATATTGTTTTTCTTTCTTAAAACATATCTATAATTCACCTCTACAACTTCCAGCTTTAGGGTTTTTTTGTAATGGAAAAAGAACTTATAGATGTTTTTCAAACAATTTGACTGCTATCCCAGATTTTTGTTACTTTATCCCAATCTTCTATAGCTACTTGTCTAAATCTAATCCAATAGTAATTATTTTTGAGATTCATTTTTATATTCCTTTCCTGAGTAGCTATAGCTTTTATTGGGAAAAAATAATTTTCTTTCAAACTCATGTTTTAAAAAGTTTTTGGCAAAATTTGATCAAATTAGATCATTATAATAAATACAGCTAGCCTAATCCAGTTTAAGGGTAAACACAATAGAATCTTGGTAAATGTATAATTCAACTGGAGGGAGAAGTATGTAAACTTAATAGAGAACAGCAAGTATTCAGTAGGCTGTGGACATCAGTTGGGATAGTTTATACAGTGAAGACAAACATTGGTTAATCCAGAGAATCATCCAGGAAAACTTCTACTATAGTTTTTAAAACAATCAATTTGATTCTTTTCTGTTTGACTTACTTAGGCTCTACTGTGCTTCAGTAAGCCTCTACAACAAGCCAAGATAGAGAAGAGATTGAAAAAAAAAAAGGGCCTCCAGAAAGATGAAGGGAAGATACAGGTACTATTGTGGGATGTATTCATTCCAAATATGTGGTATCAAAGTTCTATCAAATCAAATCTCTTCTCTCACTTAGGATTTAAAATATGATCATGGCTGAAGAATAACTAAAGAGATGCTTGCGCTGAAAAGCTAGCAACACAAGGCTTTAAGTTGTTTACCATCATCAACCACCTAGGCAGGTTCATTTTCCTGGTCGTGTTCTCAGTGTGGCATTTCTAATACCATCTTGGTTGAATCTTCATGTTCTTCCAGAGAACTTGTCCTTAAAATGATACAAAGAACTTCTCTTCCAAGAAACATAAAACATAAAATGCTATGGACATTATTTCACTCTTCAAATGTCCTCTAAAAGGGATTAACAAAAAAAAATTGATGCTGTGTTTTATACACACACACACACACACACACACACACACACACACAAAGACACTGAGGCTCGGAGAATAAACTGGCTAATTAGAGACCACACCACAAAGATAGCAGGAGCTGACTGACAACTGGTGCCACTTTTTTTTTTTTAATTTTTTTTAACGTTTATTTATTTTTTGGGGACAGAGAGAGACAGAGCATGAACGGGGGAGGGGCAGAGAGAGAGGGAGACACAGAATCAGAAACAGGGTCCAGGCTCTGAGCCATCAGCCCAGAGCCCGACGCGGGGCTCGAACTCACGGACCGCGAGATCGTGACCTGGCTGAAGTCGGACGCTTAACCGACTGCGCCACCCAGGCGCCCCAACTGGTGCCACTTTTATGGAAACCTCTCTCATCATTACACTTTGAAAAAGCAAAAGTAAAATAAACACGTGATAAAAAAAGTCAAGCACACTTGTGACAGGAGTATCACAATTTTTATTGTTTTAATCTAACATCAATAAGCTAAGAGGTATACACTGGATTAATGTTGAAGCTTCTTTTTCTTCTACGTGAGAAGAAGACATTACTTTGCTGCTATCGTTAATTGATGCTTAGAAAACAGAAATGGAGTGATAACCTCAAATGAATAAATAAAGCAATAGCACATGGCAAGGTTTTCATTTTCTTGTGTTGCTGGCACCTAGAATATTTCTTGGCATATCGAACCTTTATCTACCAATGATGAACTAGTAAACAACCAGCCAAAAGGGGCACAGGAATTTAAATTTCAAAGGCAAAGAAAATATAAATGAAAAATAATCATCCTCACATTTCTGAAAAAAGCATTAAATTTTTCATTTAGATCAAGCCTGGAAGGAAGTTTTCAGCAAAGAGGAAACAAATATTTATAATTTCAGTCTATTTTAAACCAAACTGAGATAAAGTTAAGCAGAAATCAAATCTATTTTCAGATGTAGCAGGGACCTCAGTTTGACTCTAAACTGTGTTTGTCTTCAGATTAATTCCTCTCTTGGTAAAGCTGAAGAAATCTGTGCTCTAAGACTCCCAAGAGTCTTATCTACAGACAAGCCTGAGGATCTCTGTTCTGGGAGGAGGGAAGACCCATGTAAAGTGCTCCCTTTTGGTGCCAGAACAATGGGACAGCCACATCTCCCAGATGCCTCTTTCCCCATTTCCATGCTAAGCCCATCCTGGTTCTCTCCCATGAGCATGTTACCAGGGGCTCCATTGGGCCACCTGTGCTTTTCTCCTGCTTGGTGGTCCTAGAACTCTACTTACTAAATTGCCTGTAGGATTTAAAATATATATATGGACACACGTGATAAGGATAGAAAAATGACTTGAGGGGAGCCTGGGTGGCTCAGTCGGTTGAGCGTCCGACTTTGGTTCAGGTCATGATCGTGTAGTTTACGGGTTCAAGCCTGGCTTCGGGCTCTGTGCTGACAGCTCAGAGCCTGGAGCCTGCTTCGGATTCTGTGTTTCCCCCGCTCCCAGCTGCCTCTCTGCCCCTCCCCCACTGGCTGGCGCGCTCGCGCGCTCTCTCTCTCAAAAATAAATAAACATTAAAAAAAACTTTTTTTAAAGAAAAAAGAAAAGAAAAATGAGTTGAATATAATATATAGCCATGTGTTATCAGTGGTCATCTCTGGACTCTGGGAGTATTGATGATAACTTATTTTTTCTATTATGGTTTTCAACTACATTCGGTTAAAAAACAGAAAAGCAATATGCTCAGCCATTCCCCTAAAAAATTATAGAAAATAAACAAGAGTAAAAAAAGAAGAGGAAGAACAATGGGACAGGGTGTGAGAGAATGGAGCCTCCCTCCAATGCTAGGTAGGTCAGGCATTACGATTGGAGGCAGCACAAGGTCAAATAGGCTCGAGGCAGAGCCATCATCTGCTGTGGCAGTGACAATTCATCATCACATGAAACTCACATCTCTATGCTTTTCTTAACCATCATGCTGAAACACGCTAGATTTTAATATAATCTCAGAACATACGGAATTGACTTATAGTTTACAATTACATAGCTCATACTGTGCATTGCTATAGTTCCCATTTCTAATTGTTGTGTTTTGTTTTCCCTCTATGACAAGACTACACAAACCTTCTGTAAAGAGACAGACAGTAAATATTCTAAGCTTTGTGTGTCACACAGGTTTCTGCAGCATATTCTTCTTTATTCTTTGTGTTTATCACCTTGTAAAACTGTAAAATTATTCTTAGCCCACCGATGAGACAAAGATAGACCATGGGCTGACCCTTACACCAGGACATTGGGTATTTTGGGGAGCATGTCATGATGGGGCTTGGGGCTTGGTAAGCTTCCCCTTCCTTGTACCTCCTCCATATTCCACAATTATGACTTTGCTCAGATTGTCCAGTTACCTTGACCCAATTCCGGAGATTCATATCTGAGACCTCAAGATGTGATTAAGAACGAATAGACAGATAATTCTGCTGTACTCTAGGAGCCCTGGGCAGTAATATTCTGTCCCCTGAGGTCACAGAATATGGTACTAGAGTTGAGGAGGTGCAGGAAATTTTCCCTGTTTCAGGCTACTGTGGGAGCATGGCTTCCACACACTGGCTCCTGGGCAAGGAGCCAACCAGTATACAGGTATCCTGAAAAATAAAACAGGGCCCAGAGCAGGGATTAGTGGTCAGTGCTGGTGGGATGTGAAGCAGCAGGAGGAGCCCCTGAAGCTCTGTAGGTGTGCCAAACCTGTAGGTGCACACGTAGAAGCCCTGGCCATGGATATCATGCCAGAAATTGAAGTAGAAAGTGAATGCAATGGCAGGTGCCACGTGGGAGCTGGCGGGGCTGTGTTTGGGATCACATGTTAGATACCACCTGGAGTTACCCAGTAAAAAGAGGCACTAGGAACTTTGTAGGATAGTGGGGATAGAGCCAAAGAAACGCTGTTTCCCATTGTTAGTCTTAACCAGTTTTATATTTTAATCCAGAGACTTAAAGTGGCTTGGAGAAACACAGGTTTGTCAGATTGGTCCTGGTATTGTTTTCCTCTCGTATGAATGGAAGCAATCGCTTTCAATTAAGAAAATAGTGCTGTGTGATCAGGAAACCAATGTGGTCGTTCTAGTCCTATTACTCAGTAGCTGCATGACCTTGGAAAACATCCTTCAATTTCTCTTGGCCTCAGATTTGTTCCTCCATATAATAAGGAGTGAAAATAAAAATGCCTAAGAAACTGTCTGGTTTTATTTATTTTTTATGTGTATTTATTTTTGAGAGAGAGAGAGAGAGAGAGAGAGAGACAAAGCACAAGCAGGGGAGGGGCAGAGAGAGATGGGGAGACACAGAATCCGAAGCAGGCTCCAGGCTCCAAACTGTTAGCACGAAGTCCGACATGGGGCTCGAACTCACAATCCATGTGATCATGACTTGAGCCAAAGTCAGATGCTTAACTGACTGAGCCACACAGGTGCCCCAGAACTGTCTGTTTTTAAATTTGTTGTATATTAGTGTGTTATTACAGCCATTAATTAACAATTGTTTCTACACTTACCTACTATGTTCAAAATGCGATGCTAGGTAATCAGATGGAAGGGAACAAAGACTCTACCCTTAAGAATACCTCTAAAAGTAAACCAACACTCACAACAAAGGTTATTAAAAGTTAAGGCAGAGGTATGCCTTGGTTGCTATAGAATTTTGGAGGACAGACGCTTGTGTAGAAATCAGAACTTAGGCCAAAGTTCCTATGTTAACACTTTACTGAGCCACGAGAAGAGGGGGCTAAGGGGGTGCATTCATAGTAAAACAGAGCTTCATCTGGGCAAGGCTAAGAAAGATGGCAGTATCAGGGGTTTGTGTAGAGGAGGTACAGAAGATGGCAGGGGAAGGGCTCTCCACTTAGCAAGTGACTGAGGCCTGCAAAGTAGAAGAGTTCCACTAATCCGGAGAGGTGCAAGAACTGGGGCCCAAAACAGGTAGATTTGAAAAGGCTTCCCAGAGAAGGTGATGCTCAAATTGTTGCTGGAAAGAAAGGAGTTTCCAGGGAGACGAGCTAGAGGAGGCGAGAGGTCATGGGGATGACAATGTGGGGGTTCACAACAAGCAATTTTCAGACCAAAAGAATAGGACTTGCAGGACAAGTGAAAGGGTATGAAAGAAAGGTGTGAAAGAAGATCACCAGTGCAGTGAGCTGCAAGCACTGCATGGCTGGGGGAAACATGGTGCATGAACAATCAGAAGCCTTTTCACTCTGACCAGCCATTCTTGAACCTACATGGAGCTAGCGATACAGGAGATTGTGTTACATGTAAATGCCATGTTGGAAAGATGGCTGATCATCATCGTGTAGTCATTCATTCAACTCATTGAATAATGAGTTTTATGCCTACTGTGCCTGAAATAGTTTATTGTATTCCAGATTTAGACCACAGAAGAGAAGTCTCCTGCATTCTACATAAGCTGCTTTCTTTAGATATTCTGACACAAGGATGTTTTCAGTGACTGCTGCTCAATCTTTTAATTTCCTCTGTTTATGGTTTTGATTATCAGGGTGTGTGTGTGTGTGTGTGTGTGTGTGTGTGTGTGTGTGTATATTTTTATATATATATAAAATTCCCATGTTTTCCTGGCAGGGATTCATTAATTCTTCATTCTATAGATAACCTTCTCATATCATGCCATCTGTGAAATGAGCATGGCAATTTGTTAATTAAATATTGACTTGGAATATTTTTAAGCACTAACATGTTTAGTCATGAACAGACTACTGCTGTTTTCTTGCCTTGAGCAATGATAACACACACTTAATTGTTGTTCCCTATAAGAAAAAAAACGTGTAAAAGGATTTTTATTCATAACTTTGAATATCATCACTTGAGTTCATGTAAAAGATATTTTGGTGAGTCTTGAGTTTTTAGTAGGCTAAGTGTGCTGCTGGATTTAGATGTCTAAGAATGAAGCAGAGGTGGTATGCCCGCCGTTATTCACTGCCCTTCCCTCCATTCAGGTCCTTGCTTCCATCTTTACTGGGCTTAGAGATCATGGTCCATCATTGTAACACTTCCTTATATATGCCCACACCTTCCCCTGTCTACTCACCTGAAAAAAAAAAATCTCCCAATTCTGATTAATCCAGCTCTGCTTACTCCTTACTTGTACCTGTATTGTAGTTGGGGAAAAAAGAGCACACAACGATACTGATAGATCGCACTTGAATTCATGATGAGCAATCTGTCACATGGGCCCATGGCACTGCCTATAAAATCAACTACATTTCCCTCATCTCTTCCTTCTCTCACTCTTCTAGATAGGCATTTAATACCTTCTGCTTTGACAAACCTCCAGGCTCTCCTCCTCCATCTTCACTCTTGGTCAATGGCTTTGGTTTCAATTTGTCTACAGAAATAAAATTAACATGAAGAAAACTACACACTCCTAACCACATCTACCAGCCCCTCTACATGCCCCTATACACTCACATTCCCTCTGTTATACAAGGCATAAACTGTCAGGACTCCTATCTAAGGACAACCCTTTGCTTGCCACTGGACCCCATCCTCTCCATCTGTGTTCAAGGATATCACTACAGACATTCTCTTTTTCTCCCGCATCGTCAATTTTCACTCTCCCTCTCTCTCTCTGCCCCTTCCCCACTCTATCCCTCTCTCTAAATAAACTTTAAAAAATAAAAAATAAATAAATAATGAATATTAAATTCAAAGGAGGGCAAAATAATTGAAAACAGGGACTCAGACAGATAGTTGTATGCCAATGTCCACTGCAGCATCATTCACAATAGTCCAAAGGTGGAAACAAATGAAGTGTCCATCAATAGGTGAATGAATCAACAATATGTGGTATATCCATACAGTGTAATGTTATTCAGCCATAAAAAATAATGAAATTCTGATGTGTACTACAACATGAATGAACCTCAGAAATATTATACTAAGTAAAAAAAAAACAGATGCAAAGAGACAAATATTGTATGATTCTACTCATATCAAACAACTAAAATAGGCAAATTCATAGAGAAAGAAAGTAGAGTAGACATTACCAGGTACTAGATGGGGGAAATGAGGAGTTATTGCTTAATAATAATAGAGTTTCTATTTAGGATGCTGAAAAAGTTTTGGAAATGTACTTAATTTCACTGAATTATACACTTAAAACTGGTTAAAATGAGAAATTTTATGTTATTTTTACCATAATAATAAATTTCAAAAGGACAAGAAAGAGAAGTCATTATTAATATGTTTAAAATAAGTTGTGTAGAAGTGTGGGGCATGACATGATCAAACTGAGAGTTTGCAAAGATCACTTTGGTTGTAGTATAGAAGAAGATTGGATAACATCTAGGACGCATGTGAGTAAACCGGTTAGATTTGCAGAGGATGTGGACAGAGCAGGAAAGATTTCAGGTATGTAAATTTTGAATTGGTGATTGGGACGAGAGGTAGGGAGGTAATAAGAATGTCAGTCCAGGGACGTCTGGGTGGCCCCTTTGGTTAAGCGTCCAACTCTTGATTTTGGCTCAGGTAATAATCTCACGGTTTATGACTTCAAGCCCTGCACCAGGCTCTGTGCTGATAGTGTGGAGCCTGCTTGGGATTCTCTCTCTCCCTCTCCCTCTGCCCCTCCCCTGCTTGCTCTCTCTCTGTCTCTCTCTGTCTCTCTCTCTCTCAAAAATAAATAAACTTTAAAATATACATATTTTTTTTTAAAAAAAAAAAAAAAAAAAAAAAAAAAAGACCGTCAGTCCAAAGAGGAAATACTAGAACAAGTTCAAGCTTGAGTATGCTAGGTTATGTGCTGTCCATGGAGTGATGTCAAGTAGATAGTTTACCATATAAGTTTGGAGCTCAATGGAAAGGTATAGATAAACTAGAAATATAAAACAAAGACTCAAGAGTTCTCTTCTAAAAAATTGTCCTATCTTTGGGGCCACAAGATTTGCCTATATAGACAAATCGGAGAAAACACAAGATGGTAGATGATGAGATGCCAAAACATTTGGCATCAATAATAATTTTTAAAGCTGTGGAGATATAGAAAAGGGAGAGACAAATGCAGTCCAGGATGACTGGGATACTAACCAAAAATGGGATTGGAGGTGCCCTGAGAAGATAAGAAAGATTTGGTTGTCAGAGAGAAGACACAGCACAAATTGAACAGGGATAGTGTGGAAAAACTGCATTAATTAGTGGGAAATTTTAGAGGCTCTGCAAAGATAGAATTAAAGAAACAGGAGCACTTGGGTGGCTCAGTTGGTTAAACGTCTGACTCTTGATATCAGCTCAGGCCATGATCTTACAGTTTGTGGGATCAAGCCCCACGTTGGGCTCTATGCTGACAGTGCAGAGCTTGCTTGAGATTTTTTTCTCTCCATCTCTCTCTGCCCCTGCCCCGCTCGCACAAGTGCATATGCTCTCTTTCTCTCATCAAAAATAAACATTAAAAAACATTTTTTAAAGAATTAAAGAAATGGAACTGAGGCCATCAATGGGTGGTATAACAATAGCATAATGCAATTATACATCATCACCCTTTGGGCACTTCAGCCCATCCACTGAAGTCTACAGAAGCCAGGTGTGTTGGCCTCTCACCCCCGTGCCTCTAAGCAGCCTGTCCTCCTAGCAGGACTCCAGCTCTCCTGCTGAACTTTTACTCCGAAAGCCAACCACCATGCCCAACTTGGCACTAACTCACCACTCTGCAGAGCACTCATGCTGTTCCCTGTAGGTGGGGCCACCTGGCCTCAGGAAGGAGCCATTAAAGACTTAGGGTTATCAATGACTGCCACAGAGCCAGCTAATGGAGGTGAGCCAATGAGAAAGCATTGTTCAAGGAGGAGCACCTCGCCGGGGCTTGGAGCATAGCAGATCCCTTTCAGCCACAGTGACTCACAATGTAACCCCACTTCTGAATCACTGCTCAGGGTATACTCCTAGGTACATTGCTTGGAATGTGGTAAAATGAAGTTCTGTTGCAGCAGAACAGGTTTAGTGTTCTACCCTACCTACTTTTTAATACTTAATGGTTTAACGTGGGAAAATGCACCAAATAAGCTGAAATTGCAAAAAGAAAGACAATGTCTATTGCTGAAGGAACCCTCAAACTGGCACTCATATTTTTTTAAGCAATTTGCCAACATGGTAAATCTTCCTTAAAACTGGCAATTCTATCTCAAGGGAATGATCCTAAGGGCAAAATCTAAAGTAGAGAAATAAGAAATAAGTTTTATACACAAAGATGTTCATTATAGAATTATTTAAAATAGCAACAGTTGGAAAAATCTTACTGTTCCACAGAGAAGGGTTAAGTAAAGTAAGGTATTACCATGTGTTGTAATATTAGTCAACAAAAATACATTTTTAATTTGAAAAAATATATTTTAAAAATGTTTTTATTTGTTAAACTTTAAATTTTTTATATGGAAACAGTAAGCCATAAAACTGAAATAGGAAAATCATACATAGAATGTGAACTCAACTTCACTAGGAAGAAAAGACAATGGATATTTAACAAAATAAATGGTAATCATCTCTATGGGTTCACGGGATTATAGATGACTTTTTTTTAAATCTCCAGCTGCACTTTACAGATTTTCTGTAATGAGTCGATGTTTATTTTGTCATTACAAATAAATAATCATCTTATTAGAAAGAACAGAAATCAAAACAAAACTGGGTGGGTAAATTAGAAATTATGATTGAATTATTTTATTTATGTGGGATTCAGAATTATGTTACATCCTGCTGTGTGTGTCCACCACAAACATTGCCCTCCCCCTACCCAAAGTCACCCCCCTTAATTCCACATTAAGTCAGTAGAAGTACCACTGTTATAGGAGGTCCCAGGGCAGGAGTCCTTTTACGTCTGCCATCAGGGAAGCTGGCTGGGGTAGGTTTGGAAGGAAGCTTTCCTGCCTCATGAGTGTCAAACACTGATTTCAGCGTGGCCCCTGCCCTACCATGCCTCGCGTGGCAAGATGCAAGGCCAGAGGGGGCAGCCTAGACCGACAGCTGGTGCTGAGTGGCTAGCCAGCTTGAAAAGGCAACAGGAAGCAGATGGCCAGCAGTGCCTTCTTTGGCTGGCCTGTGAGAGCCATCTGGAGCAGAGGAAATTGGTCCGCCGCCTGGAGAGGAAGGTGCCAGTAATAAATAACTCTGATCCTGGCATTTTACAGTGCACAGCGTCCTGAGAGGAACCCGGGAAGATCTGCTTCAGACGGTGATGGGTAAACCATCCCAAGCATCACAGCTCAGAGGCTACATACGGTAGTGGTACTGGAGGGGCCGGCTTTCTGGAGGCCAGGAGCCCTCAGGACTCCACAACCCCACTAACACAATCCGTGACTCACAGTGGTGTTGTGAATGCCAGAGAAGCAGATGCAGAAAATGCAGAAAGCACTTTCCTCTCCCCAGACTGCAGGCTAAGCGACGGTGCATGGTGTGATATCCTGCAGCCCTCCACATTTGCCACTCAGGCTCCGGGCTCTCCCTCTGCACTTCATGCATCCAAGTTCCACATGGGACCATGTACAGCCTCAGTCCAGTCACTCTGTGTGTGTTCAGATGTTTTCTGCCCTTGACTTAAATTTCTGGCTCCCCAAATGGCAGTTACAATCCTGCCCTTTAGCTGCCGAAGTGCCTGTGCTCTGGAAGTAAATGTAAATAAAGGCGTGCTTCCGTGAGGCAAGAGTAAAAGAGAAGAGGAGGGGAGATGAGATTCTCAGTCTCCGGCTCCTGCAGCTCAGCATGTTGTCCTTTTCCCCCTAGTGCTTTTCTGCAGCTCCGTAGCCCCCAGCAGGGCCAGGTGGAGCACCACACCCTTGGTAAGGGCTTCTAGAGCCTCTCAGATACCCACCATGGGCAGCCCAGTGCACCACCACATGGTGACCGTGGCCAAGTAGAAAAAGGTCCCCGCCTAGGCTCATGCAGCCCTTCGCCAAGGTGCGTGATCTGGGATAGAACGCAAGGGCTGGATTCAGACCTCAGTCATTCCTTTGGTTGTTCATGCAGTGAACAACCAGCACAACAATACACAGAGACCCTGAGTGTGGGGTTTAGCAGTCTTGGGTCTTCATCACGGATGCAAAAATAAGGCCTAGATTTTTCATTGGCATAAACTGCGATTCACTCAGGGACCTCAGAACCACGGTTTATTTATGAATGCATGCATGTAATTATTCAACAAGCATTTATCAAGGGGCTCCTATGTGCTAGATGCCAAGATAAAAAGCGCCAACTTTCATAAAGACTGCTTATAAAGTAGATGGCAACTTTTATAAGGCTACTTCCAAAGGCTTCCTACGGTAAGGGAAACAGAAGTTTAAATATATGTTTCTCTCATATACGAGATACATACCAAATGTTTGGTAAACATGGGAGGAAAAGCCTCCTCTGTGTGGGGAAGTCAGGGAAAAAGAAAGGAATTTTAGCTGGCTTTTAAAGCTATGAATTGGACTTTTCCTTTCTATCAGAAATCTTGTATTTATGGGGAATTGGCACTATACCCAGCTCGAAATCTGTATTTTGCAGCTTTCCCATCAGCTCTGAGTGGCAATGTTACCAAGTTCTATACAATGAGATATATGCAGGTGATGTGACACTTCCAGAAAGTTTAATTAAAGGAAAAGGAATGGATATTTTTCTTCTTCCTCTCCACGTCAGCCTGGAACTCCAATGTGATGGTTGGAGCCATAGAAGCCACGTTGGGTTGTGAGATGAGCTTCAGAAGTATGGAGGCCATGTATTGATGGTGGTAAAACAGGAACTAGAAGAATCCGGGGCTGAGATAACTGTAGATTTGCCACGCCATCCTTGGACTGCCTATCTCTTGACTTCTTTTATGTGAAAGACATTAAATTTAATTTTGTGTGAGCCAGATTGGACATTTTTCCTTTCCCATAAATCCAAATTTAATTCTAAAGACATACAGATTTTTTACTGTTTATTTATTATTTTTGAGAGAGAGACAGAGTGAGAGTGAGGGAGGGGCAGAGAGAGAGGGAGACACAGAATCTTAAGCAGGGCCCAGGCTCTGAGCTGTCAGCACAGAGCCCGATGCCGGGCCCAAACCCACGGACCGTGAGATCATGACCTCAGATGAAGTCAGACGCTTAACTGACTGAGATACCCAGGAGCCCCCTAAAGACATACAGATTTTTTAAATGACATAATGTTCATAATGGTTAGCTGCAGGTAGATAAGAGGCATGGTAAAAAGCAAGATAGATAAGTATTCTGAAAGCAGATTGCTTAGTTTTGGTATGTAATGCTAAGGGATTTGGATGTCTTTACTTATAAAAAGTACATGATCATAATTGTTTCTTTGGAAACTGTATGACGGAAGGGTGGATTAGAGGGAGAGAATGTGACAAGGAGATCATTTAGAAAACCACTGCTGGAATTCAAGTGAGAAATGACAGAGGATTAGAAGATAGGAGCAAAATGGATGGAAAAGATGTGACCAGTTCAGAAAACAGTTCTTCTTTTTTTTATTATTGTGTATTTACTTTGAGAGAAAGATTCAGTGCAAGCAGTGGAGGATCAGAAAGAGAGGAGAGAGAATCCCAAGCAGGCTTCACACTGTTAGCACAGAGCCCAACGCGAGGCTCGAACTCATGAACTGTGAGATCATGGCCTGAGCTAAAACCAAGAGTCAGATGCTTAACTGACTGAGCCACCTAGCTGCCCCAGAAAACAGTTCTGAGGTAGAATTAATAGACTTGACCTCCCAATGGCTAAGGAGGATGGAGTTCATGATTCCATCTTGGTGGATGGTCATGGCATTATCTAAAACAGGGATGCAGTAGGAAAAATGGATCAAGAGGCAGTTTCTAGTCAAGTTCCCCTAGTAACTACCGGTCTTGTGATGTTAAGCAAATCACTTAACCCCCACGGGTCTCACCTGTAAAAGGAGTAGATTAGACTAGGTGACTCCAGATGTCCATGCCTCAATAAGAAAATTAGTTCACCATTTCACAAAACAGTCAAATGCCCAGGGTGCTATGCCCTCAAGGGGTAGGGGGATGGGTGGTAGGACTTAAGCCAAAGAAGTCACAAAATGGGAACTGTGATGAGGTAAAGCTGAGAAGCAAAGCTTGAGGGGTTTCCCTCACATTGTCATAATGTATCTTTTCTAATGTCCTAGCAAGTTACAAATGCAGAAGACTGGCATCAGGTTGAGGTCATGGAAAGCTGCACAAACATCAGGGACCTAAATTTCCTTATGCGTTAGGGAAAAATCCATTTTCTACCAGACATTTTTATTTCCATTCTGATTCAAAATTCATCTATGAGAATAAAACCAAAGAGAACTGATTTCAGGAACTTGGCTCTGTTGAACAGTCTTTCTAAGGAAGATAAGCCATATTTTTCATTTTTATTTAGAATAAACTCAACAGTCTTGTCCACAGATGAGTTATGACCTCTAACAGGCTCTTACAGTATTGTGATCCTGCAATTGATCTACCCTGGTGGTTTCCCAATCTGTTTCTGCTTTTTTTTTTTTTTAATCAACACATTCCATCCTCTCATTCAGCCTGATTCCCATTGCAATCAATTCTCAACCCACAATGAAATTTTCATCAGCTGAGCCATTGCAGTTGAATAGACATAGTCATGTCCCCAGGAAGTGGACAAGATGACCTAATCGGACTTTTTCATTTCCAGCACCAGTGAAACACTGAATATAATGTCTCTAGCAGCGTGTTCAGCATTGTGAAAGAGCAGAACTTCTATATTTTTAATATAATCAGTGTTCATCAGTAAAACAGTGAAAATTAGTGACCCTAACAGTGGAAGTTAGAACATGAACATTTTATTCCTAGCTTTATTGCTGTTTTGGAACAAGACCTTAATTGATATGCTGCATTTTCCTTGGCCTTATTTTCTGTAGCTGGAGAATCTGAGCCTGCTCTCATTCTGTAGCTTCTGACTATTGGTGCTCTCAGAGATGAAGAAAAGTGTAAATAATCAAAAGTCATTTCCATTTGCCTTAAGAATTATTAATTTACTTTTGTAAAACTGACTTTTTGGGAAGTCACAGTGTTTGAAGTCAGAAAACAAAGCCACACTGTAAAAACTGATTTAAGAAAAATTAGGAAATTTGTATATATATCTTTTGTACCTCATCACATACCCAGTCTTCTTTCTTTTCTCCCTCCCTCCCTTCACTACTCAAAGTAAACTTGTCCTTCCTCTTTCTTCCTTTTAAGAATTCTTTGAATGTTTATTTATTTTTGAGAGAGAGAGACAGAGCATGAGTGGGGAGAGGGGCAGAGAGAGAGAAGGAGACATAGAATCCCAGGCAGGGACCAGGCTCTGAGGTGTCAGCACAGAGCCCGATGTGGGGCTCAAACTAACGAACTGCAAGATCATGGCCTGAGCTGAAACTGGATGCTTAACCAACTGAGCCACCCAGGTGCCCCTTCCTCTTTCTTTCCAAACAGGCTCTCTAGAGATCTCATCTTGGCTAGAGGCTGGAGAAAAAGCAAGTTTGTTTTTAGAAGAAATTGTAATTTCCTGGACTTTAAACACTCATGTTTATGACATATCTGTTCCTACATAATGTAGCTTGTAAAAACAAAACAAAACAAACAGGTAACCACATCATATTACAAATACCCGTGTTCAAAGTCAGAAAAATCCACGCACACTGATTTCAGGGGCTTCTGCTGTGAATTGTCTCCAGTTAAGCAACCAGAATGGGCTGGCTCTTTGCTGGATACAATGAGTACAACTCTTGCTTTTGGATTTAATATCTTCCGGCATTTTATCTCAAGTCTAGGTTAGTTCTAAAGTACTTTCCTTCCCCAATAATACACATCACCTACCCTCTAGACCTCTTTAAACCAAGAAGCAACCTTAGAAAATACACTCAGGAGGGAAGATGGCGGCGTAGAAGGACGCTGGGCTCACTGCATCCTGCGGATCACTTAGATTCCACATACACCTGCCTAAATAACCCAGAAAACCACCAGAAGACTAGCAGAACGGATTCTCCGGAGCCAAGCGTAGACGAGAGGCCCAAGAGGCTCACGGAAGAGGGTAGGAAGGGCAGAGAGGGAAGAGGTGGTGCGCACTACACGGACTGGCGGGAGGGAGCCGGGGCGGGGGCAGCCCACCGGCCAAGCAGAGCCCCCGAGTCTGGCTTGCAAAAGCAGAGGGGCCGGATGGAGTGTGTTCGGACAGCAAGTGGGACTTAACATCTGGAAGGTTATAAGTTAACAGCTCTGCTCAGAGAGTGGGAGGGCTGGAGGACAATGGGAGGGAGAGTTGTTGAGCCCCGGACAACAGAGCACAGCTTTGCAGGGAACAAAGGCGCTCACCAGCGCCATCTCCCTCGCCCAATCCCAGCCAAAATCCCAAAGGGAACCAGTTCCTGTCAGGGAACTTGCTTGCACCACGCAAACACCCAAAGCTGTGCTTCTTCAGATCCATCCCTCCAGCGGGTCTGAGCTGCAAAATAAAATGGAGATGATGACAGTTTGGATGGAAGAGGCAGAGGAGAGAATAGGTGAATTAGAAGATAAAATTATGGAAAAATAAGAAGCTGAGAAAAAGATAGATAAAAAGATCCAGGAGTATGAGGGGAGACTTAGAGAACTAAGTGACATAATTAAACAAAATAATATACGCATAATTGGTATTCCAGAGGAGGAAGAGAGAGGGAAAGGTGCTGAAGGTGTACTTGAAAAAATAATAGCTGAGAACTTCCCTGATCTGGGGAAGGAAAAAGGCATTGAAATCCAAGAGGCACAGAGAACTCCCTTCAGACGTAACTTGAATCGATCTTCTGCACAACATATCATAGTGAAACTGGCAAAATACAAGGATAAAGAGAAAATTCTGAAAGCAGCTAGGGATAAACGTGCTCTAACATATAAAGGGAGACTGATAAGACTAGTGACAGATCTCTCTACTGAAACTTGGCAGGCCAAAAAGGAATGGCAAGAAATCTACAATGTGATGAACAGAAAAAATACGCAGCCGAGAATCCTCTATCCAGCAAATCTGTCATTTAGAATAGAAGGAGAGATAAAGGTCTTCCCAAATAAACAAAAACTGAAGGAATTCATCACCACTAAACCAGCCCTACAAGAGATCCTAAGGGGGATCCTGTGAGACAAAGTACCAGAGACATCGCTGCAAGCATGAAACCTACAGACATGACTCTAAAAAACAGACATGACTCATGAAACCTACAATGACTCTAAAGCCATATCTTTCTATAATAACACTGAATGTAAATGGACTAAATGCGCCAACCAAAACATAGGGTATCAGAATGGATAAAAAAAAAAAAACAAGACCCATCTATTTGCTGTCTACAAGAGACTCATTTTAGACCTGAGGACACTTTCAGATTGAGAGTGAGGGGATGGAGAACTATTTATCATGCTACTGGAAGCCAAAAGAAAGCTGGAATAGCCATACTTATACCAGACAAACTAGACTTTAAATTAAAGGCTGTAACAAGAGATGAAGAAGGGCATTATATAATAATTACAGGGTCTATCCATCAGGAAGAGCTAACAATTATAAATGTCTATGCACCGAATACGGGAGCCCCCAAATATATAAAACAATTACTCACAAACATAAGCAACCTTATTGACAAGAACGTGGTAATTGCAGGGGACTTTA
This sequence comes from Herpailurus yagouaroundi, assembly GCF_014898765.1. Lineage (NCBI taxonomy): Eukaryota > Metazoa > Chordata > Mammalia > Carnivora > Felidae > Herpailurus > Herpailurus yagouaroundi. The sequence continues at coordinate 56,822,691 of NW_024412403.1, forward strand.
ACACCCCACTTACAACAATGGATAGATCATCTAGACACACGGTCAATAAAGAAACAAGGGCCCTGAATGATACATTGGATCAGACGGACTTGACAGATATATTTCGAACTCTGCATCCCAAAGCAACAGAATATACTTTCTTCTCGAGTGCACATGGAACATTCTCCAAGATAGATCACATACTGGATCACAAAACAGTCTTTCATAAGTATACAAGAATTGAGATCATACCATGCATACTTTCAGACCACAATGCTATGAAGTTTCAAATCAAACAAAGGAAAAAGTCTGGAAAACCTCCAAAAGCATGGAGGTTAAAGACCACCCTACTAAAGAATGAATGGGTTAACCAGGCAATTAGAGAAGTAATTAAAAAATATATGGAAACAAAGGAAAATGAAAATACAACAATCCAAACACTTTGGGATGCAGTGAAGGCAGTCCTGAGAGGAAAATACATTGCAATCCAGGCCTATCTCAAAAAACAAGTAAAATCCCAAATACAAAATCTAACAGCACACCTAAAGGAAAAAGAAACAGAGCAGCAAAGACACCAAACCCAGCAGAAGAAGAGAAATAATAAAGATCAGAGCAGAAATAAACAATATAGAATCTAAAAAAAAGTGTAGAGCAGATCAATGAAACCAAGAGTTGGTTTTTTGAAAAAATAAACAAAATTGATAAACCTCTTGCCAGGCTTCTCAAAAAGAAAAGGAAGATACCCAAATGGATAAACTCATGAATGAAAATGGATTTATTACAACCAATCCCTCAGAAATACAAGCAATTATCAGGGAATACTATGAAAAATTATATGCCAACAAATTGGACAACCTGGAAAAAATGGACAAATTCCTAAACACCCACACACTTCCAAAACTCAATCAGGAGGAAACAGAAAGCTTGAACAGACCCATAACCAGTGAAGAAATTGAATCAGTTATCAAAAATCTCCCAACAAATAAGAGTCCAGGACCAGATGGCTTCCCAGGGGAATTCTACCAGACATTTAAAGCAGAGATAATACCTATCCTTCTCAAGCTATTCCAAAAAATAGAAAGGGAAGGAAAACTTCCAGACTCATTCTATGAAGCCAGTATTACTTTGATTCCTAAACCAGACAGAGACCCCGTAAAAAAAGAGAACTACAGGCCAATATCCCTGATGAATATGGATGCAAAAATTCTCAATAAGATACTAGTAAATCGAATTCAACAGCTTATAAAAAGAATTATTCACCATGATCAAGTGGGATTCATTCCTGGGATGCAGGGCTGGTTCAACATTCACAAATCAATCAATGTGATACATCACATTAATAAAATAAAAGATAAGAACCATATGATTCTGTCAAACGATGCAGAAAAAGCATTTGACAAAATTCAGCACCCTTTCTTAAAAAAAACCCTCGAGAAAGTCGCGATAGAAGGAACACACTTAAACATCATAAAAGCCATTTATGAAAAGCCCACAGCTAATACCACCCTCAATGGGGAAAAACTGAGAGGTTTCCCCCTGAGATCAGGAACACGACAGGAACAACTCTCACCGCTGTTGTTTAACATAGTGTTGGAAGTGCTAGCATCAGCAATCAGACAACAAAAGGAAATCAAAGGTATCAAAATTGGCAAAGATGAAGTCAAGCTTTCACTTTTTGCACATGACATTATATTATATATGGAAAATCCAAAAGACTCTGCCAAAAATCTGCTAGAGCTGATACATGAATTCAGCAAAGTCGCAGGATACAAAATCAATGTACAGAAATCAGTTGTATTCTTATAGACTAATAATGAAGCAACAGAAAAACAAATAAAGAAACTGATCCCATTCACAATTGCACCAAGAATCATAAAATACCTAGGAATAAATCTAACCAAGGATGTAAAAGATCTGTATGCTGAAAACTATAGAAAGCTTATGAAGGAAATTGAAGAAGATATAAAGAAATGGAAAAACATTCCATGCTCATGGATTGGAAGAGTAAATATTGTTAAAATGTCAATAGTACCCAAAGCTATCTACACATTCAATGCAATCCCAATCAAAATTGCACCAGCATTCTTCTCAAAGCTAGAACAAGCAATCCTAAAATTATTATGAACCACAGAAGGCCCCGAATAGCCAAAGTAATTTTGAAGAAGAAGACCAAAGCAGGAGGCATCACAATCCCAGACTTTAGCCTCTACTACAAAACTGTAATCATCAAGACAGCACGATATTGGCACAAAAACAAGCATACAGACCAATGGAATAGCATAGAAACCCCAGAGCTAGACCCACAAAAGTATGGCCAACTCATCTTTGACAAAGCAGGAAAGAATATCCAATGGAAAAAAGACAGTCTCTTTAACAAATGGTGCTGGGAGAACTGGACAGCA
>NW_024412403.1:56825081-56859998 GCF_014898765.1 Herpailurus yagouaroundi
GTCGCTCCTCATCAGGGAAATACAAATCAAAACCACACTCAGATATCACCTCACGCCAGTCAGAGTGGCCAACATGAACAAATCATTAGACTACAGATGCTGGAGAGGATGTGGAGAAACGGGAACCCTCTTGCACTGTTGGTGGGAATGCAAATTGGTGCAGCCACTCTGGAAAACAGTGTGGACGTTCCTCAGAAAATTAAAAATAGACCTACCCTATGACCCAGCAATAGCACTGCTAGGAATTTACCCAAGGGATACAGGAGTACTGATGCATAGGGGCATTTGTACCCCAATGTTTATAGCAGCACTCTCAACAATAGCCAAATTATGGAAAGAGCCTAAATGTCCATCAACTGATGAATGGATAAAGAAATTGTGGTTTATATACACAATGGAGTACTACATGGCAATGAGAAAGAATGAAATATGGCCCTTTGTAGCAACGTGGATGGAACTGGAGAGTGTGATGCTAAGTGAAATAAGCCATACAGAGAAAGACAGATACCATATGGTTTCACTCTTATGTGGATCCTGAGAAACTTAACAGAAACCCATGGGGGAGGGGAAGGAAAAAAAAAAAGAGGTTAGTGTGGGAGAGAGCCAAAGCATAAGAGACTCTTAAAAACTGAGAACAAACTGAGGATTGATGGGGGGTGGGAGGGAGGGGAGGGTGGGTGATGGGTATTGAGGAGGGCACCTTTTGGGATGAGCACTGGGTGTTACATGGAAACCGATTTGACAATAAATTTCATATATTGAAAAAATAAATAAAAATAAATAAATAAATAAATAAATAAAGAGGCATTAATATTTAAAAAAAAAAAAGAATGAGAAAAAAATCATGGTGAATTAAAAAGTTCAAAAAACTGACTACAGTAAAACAAAGATGGCCCAATATTTTTGCTACTTAACCCATTGAGAGTGAAGTCTATTCCCACTCCCCTTAATTGTGGACTGGCTTTGGTGACATTCTAGGACTTACAAAATTAGATCTCAGAAGATGCCTTGTCACTTTCAGTCAGGCCTTCAAACACTTGTTCTTAGAACCCACCCACTTGCTCCTTAGCGCAAACCCACTTGCGCTCTGAGGAAGCTTGAGTATCCCCAAGAAGCCCACGGGGACAGAAACTGAGGCTTCTGGTCCAATGTTTCTAGCTGAGCTGCCAACCAACAGCCAGCACCAAGGCCATGTGAACCAGAACATCATAGAAATGGACCCTCGGAGACCATTTGAATCACCCCAGCTGAAACACAGAAAAGCTATTTCCTCCTGAGCCCTGCCCAAACCAGAGATTTAGGAGGAAATCAAACGTTCCTGGTTTCTTGTTGTTTTAAGCCATTTTGAGGCGATTTGTTTCATAACAATAGATAACTATAACACTGACAATATCATAAAATTCAGAAAATTATACTGTATCTCTACTATTATTAACTATCCAACACACCCCTATAATATTTGTTCCTACTTTTTTGGACTACATTCTATTTGATCACCTCTTCCTATGGCAATTTTATAATATCAATTTCTATGAAGAATAAAAAATTATGTAGACTTTTCTCTAACAAGATTGATAGAAATTTGGTTTGCGGCGCCTGGGTGGCTCTGCTGGTTAGGCATCCCACTCTTGGTTTTGGCTCAGGTCATGATCTCATAGTCTGTGAGTTTGAGCCCCAGGTTGGGTTCTGGGCTGACAGTGCAGAGCCTGCTTGGGATTCTCTCTCTTTCCCTCTCTCTCTGCCCTTCCCCTGTTCATGCTCTCTCTCCTCAAAATAAACAAACTTTAAAAAAGAAAAGACATTTGGGTTTATTTTTTATAATTTTGTAAATATTCTTTCAGCCTCACAACTTGTTTGAGTTAATGCTTCATGTCTACCTCCATCCACAGTCTCTTGTCAGATGATGCTTCATGCCCATGGGCAAGCCTTTGCAGAACGCCAGCCTTTTGATGTCATTTGGCCTGGCCTCAGACTGCCAGCTGCTGCACAGCTGCTGGTCCAGCTCACCAGAAGTCAAGCCTTTGGTCCTGCCCCCCACACATTTTTACCCTCCCCACCTCCTTGGGTCCTTGATCATAGTGGCCCCCAGCCAGGAGCAAATCTTATTCTTAGGGCTTCTCCTGGGATCAAAGATAGGAACCCAATATACAATGCGGTCCATGGGAACAAGTTGTTGCTAGAGGCCTGCCAGAGGTGGAGGTCGTGTTGATGGCATTCTGGCTGCACCCAGAAAGCAGGACCACCATCAGGCTAGGGAAGGGGCGCCAGGCTGGACTCTGTGCATCTCCAGAGAAGAATCTACCAATTTAGAGAAGGGTATCCATGTGCATGAAAAACCATGAAATTTCAACTTCACTGACTTTTTATATAAATCTGCCTCTGTTTCTCACTGAAAGATTTGTTCCTATCTTCATGTGATCTGCTAGTTAGGACCAAGGAGCTCCAATGCTTGCTCTCCTTCTGCTTTTGCAGTAACCTCTACATAGGGCCCTACCAGCCCAGATGCTAAGAGCCCTAGTGCTGTAACCAGGTGTGGACTACACAGGAAGAGGCGGGGAAAGTCTCGGTCATGGACTGATTTAATTCTTTCCTGATTTAATTCTAGGATCCCAGCACCCCAAATACAAATTCAATACCTTTTTCTCATCCATATCCCTCCTTATGTACCTCTTGGCCCCCACAAAATACAGTGTCCCCAGTCTACTCTGGACGAGTACCAAGTCCATTACATCTTGGCAGCTAGCTCTTGGGAGGCAATGGTGGAGTTCTTTTTCTGAAACCCAGTAAAGCTGCAACTAAGAATTGTATTCATTTAGCTCTCACAGCCTCAGTATCTAGACTTTGACTAGTGCTGGCTGATACCCTCTTCCAATTCCAAGATGTCCTTGCCTCATTCCTCTAACCTGACCTCACCTTTCTTAACCTCTCCTTTTGGGAGAACATTATTAACCAGAAAAAGTTAGAGAAGTAAAGGGTATTGCTCAGATCCTGTATAGTGAAACTTAAAGCAGAGGTTTTGTTTAAAGTATTTTCAGTGTACCAGTGTACAAACAATATCAATCTATGTTTCCAGAATCTGAACATCATCTGTCTAGTACCTCCTCCTGTCCTTCAGCATCCAGATATCATGTATGTAACTTTTGGTAGAAAGTCTTCACCCTACAGTGAAAGAGGAATAGCTAATGTGGTTAACCCTTAGCCATTATGTAGAGATTTCCCCTTCTGTCAATAAATGGTCTACACATATTTGCAATAATGATTAATAGTGATTAATAAGGCTCTGGAACCAGACCGCCCAGCTTTGAATCTCTGACCCCACATAAAGCTGTGTGACTCTGGGAAAGTTATCTTAAGTGCCAAACCTCAGTTTCTTCATTTATAAAATAGAGAAATAAGTCTTCCTACCTCATATGTTGTTGGGATTGTACAACTTGATTAGTCATTATAAAAATTGCTTAGAACCATGCCTGCCACATACCAAGTACTTAGTAAAAGTGAGTCACTGTTATTACTAAGTGTCTTCTAGGCTTCCACAAAGCTCTCAGATGCTGACTACCTGAGAGTGTTCAGCAGTCTCCTAATTCTAACCTGTTTCTCTTCTACATGATTCTCTAAGGTCTTCTAACCAGTCTCTTACCCACCGACCTCCCCTCAGGCTTCAGTTCCAGGAAGAAGAGCAGCCCAAGCTCATTATCGCTCTCCAGGTGCATTTTTCTGACATAAATTCTGTATGTTTTTTCTTCAGGTCATTCTTTACAACTCTTTACATTCTTTACAACTTATTAGTATTTTAGTCATGCTTTAAAATTCTTATTTCTCATGGCAACATATATGATCTGATCAAGGAAAATATTTCATACAAGAATATTGGCTAGGTCAGCACAAAGATGAATATTTTAAGATATTTTCTCCCTATTCTTTTTTTTTTTTTTTTGAGATAGTAAGAGACAAAGAGAGTGTGAGCAGGGGAGAGGGGCAGGAGGAGAGAGAGAATCTTAAGCAGGCTCTCTGCTCAACACGAAGCCTGATGCTGGGCGCAATCCCATGACCCTGGAATCCTGACCTGAACCAAAATCAAGAGTCAAATGCTCCAATGACTGAGACACCAGGTGCCCCAATTTTTTCCCTATTCTTAAGCATCAAACAGGAAGTCCCCCATATTCTTTAATTTTCCTGCTCTGGATCCCAGCCGTTTTCGTCTTTTCAAGAATTTTGGTCATTCAGTTATTCCTTCTCGCTTCTGCATTAACCAACCCTTCCTCCCGCTGGATCATTGCTCTTATGCAAAGATGTGCTACTATCATTCATCCTTAAAAACAAAACCAAACAAAACACCCCCTGACCCAAAGATCCTCTCCAATTACTGAATCAACTTTCTTTTCTCCTTCACAGTGAAACAGATTACAAACATTTTCTACATACGTTATTTCTACTTTTTCACCTTACATTACCTTCTCAATATACTCTATACTCAACAATAGCCTGAGATGCCTTCATGCTAAGGTCACCAACAACATCCATTTTTCTGACATCATCTTACTCGACCACTTAGAAGCACTGACACCACTGTATACTATCTCATTCTTGAATGACTCTCCTCTTAGCTTCCCTGACATCTTCTCCTACCTAGTCTGGCCACTTAATTTCAGTCTCCTTCACATGCTCCTCATCTAAAGGCTAGAAATTCACCTGGATCTCTTCTCTTCTCTTTACACGCTTTCTTTGTGTGATCTCCTCTATTTACATAGAGGAGATTTTTTTGAAACCATCTGTATGCTGACAACTCCAAAATTTCTCTCTCTATTCCATCCTTTGAGGCTCCAGTTGTATATTCAACAATCTAGTTGACATCACTTAGCAGCTGCACATGCATCTCACCATACCAAAGTAAAACTCTTGATTTTCCCCAGGGCTTGGTACTTGAATGAAAAGAACAAGCTTGTGGATAAAACATCAGCAAAACAGGGGAACCTCTCAAAAACATTTTTTAAATATCTTCAGCAAATGGTGTTGGGAAACTGGACAGCAACATGCAAACATGAACTATTGGGACCTCATCAAGATAAAAAGCTTCTCCACAGCAAAGCAAACAATCAGCTAAACTAAAAGGCAACTGACAGAATGAAAGAAGATATTTGCAAATGACATATCAGATAAAGGGTTAGTATCCAAAATCTATAAAGAATTTTTCCAACTCAACAGCCAAAAACAAATAATCCAGTGAAGAAGTGGACAAAAGACATGAGTAGACACTTTTCCAAAAAAGACATTCAGATGGCTAATAGTCACATAAAAAGATGCTCAATATCACTCATCATCAGGGAAATACAAGTCAAAATCACAGTGAGATACCACCTCACACCTGTCAGAATGACTAAAATCAACAACTCAGGAAACAACAGATGTTGGCAGGGATGTGAAGAAAGAGGAACCCTTTTGCACTGCTGGTGGGAATGCAAACTGGAGCAGTCACTCTGGAAAACAGTATGGAGGTTCCTCAAAAACTTAAAAATAGGACTACCCTATGGCCCAGCAATTGCACTACTAGGTATTTATCCAAAGATACAAAAATGTTGATTCGAAGGAGCACATGCACCCCAGTGTTTATAGCAACACTATTGACAACAGCCAAAGTATGGAAAGAGCCCAGATGTCCATTGACTAACAAATGGATAAAGAAGATGTGGTATATATACATACAATGGGATATTACTCAGCGATCAAAAAGAATGAACTCTTGCCATTTGCAACAACATGGATGGAACTAGAGCATATTATGCTAAGTGAAATAAGCCAGAGAAAGACGGATATCATATGATTTCACTCATATGTGGAATTTAAGAAACAAAACAGATGAACATAGGGGAAGGGAAGCACAAATAAGAAAAAACACAGAAAGAGAGAGAAAAACCATAATATACTCTTAAATACAAAACAAACCGAGGGTTGTTGGCGGGGTGTTGGGTGGGGGGATGGGCTAAATGGGCGATGGGCATTAAGGAGGTCTTTTACTGGAATGAGCACTGGGTGTTCTATGTAAGTGATGAATCACTTTCTGGGAATTCTATTCCTGAAATCATTTTTACACTATATGCTAAATAGCTTGGATTTAAATTTTAAACAATAAAAATAATTTAAAAATATTTTTAAAAGCATTTAATACTTAATATTTTAAAATAAAACTATATAAGTAGTCCTCAGGGTTAGGAATTGATTAGACAGCTTTTCATCTGTCACTGTTGTTTTTATTTTGTGTTATGTTTAAAGAAAGGAGGCAATGCACTATTTTTATTGTAAGAGATCTCTAAAGATCCTAATCTGCTCCCATCCTCCCCAGTTTTCCACATATCAGTAAATGTCTCAATATTGTCATCCATTCAGTTGCAAAGTCAGAAACCTGGGTACCATCCTTGATAACTTTCCTTATTTCTCACATTCAAACCAGGAGCAGTTTCTGGTATATGGCTTTCCAAAAAATTTCAACTCATGCGCTATTCTTAATTACTGCCACCAACATCCACCTGGTCTATTGCAAAGAACCTCTTTACTGCATGTTCCACTCATGTGCTGGCTCCCTTCTAAAATATTCTCCATTCAACAGGCAGAAGGGCCTTTTAAAAATACATAATGCCACTCCCCAGTGCTAAACACCCCTTGATGATTTCTCACTGCTCTTCAAATGTAATTGCAACTCCACACCATGGCTTTGGGGCCCCTTTGGCTCTAGCCATTATGCTTTTCACAATCATAACCTGAACACCAGATGACACTCCATTCCTGGCTTGATCCTTCTTATCATTTGGTCTCAGCATTCTTCAATGACATCCTCTCAGAGAAATATTATTCAACGACATCCATCTGCTCTCTAGCTTTTTATCACTTCACTTTGTTTATTTTCACAATTTGTAATTTTTTTCTTCCATTTGTTAGTTTGTTTCATTTTGTAATTATTTTCATTTTAGGTAGGCTCCATGTCCAATATAGGACTTGAACTCACAACTCTGAGATTAAGTCTCATGCTCTACCAACTGAACCAGCCAGGCACCCCTGTTTGCTTCCTTTTTGACTATCTCTTCAATTAGACTATAAACTAAGTGAGAGTAAAGATTTCACCTGATTTCCTTACTCTGTATTCTTCTATACCTGACACATAGTGGGGACTCAAAAAATTAATGGTGAATTATGGATTCTACCATAAATGGATTCAAGGCTCAACCCAATCCCGTGACAACAGATTCAGTGCTTCTTCCACTCTTTTTCCCACTAAAAGAAATAACTTTAAAATTCTGGACATTAGACTGAACCATAACTTATTTGCTTTTGATCACAGGATCCATTTGAGAGTCAAGCCTATAGACTGTTTTTAGTGAATGACGATGGAACAGATACATAAATGAATGAACAAGTTACTCTGGTTTTCTATTTCCTCATCAATAAAATGCAGACAATAATATTTCAAGACCCCTAAAAGTCTCATCAGACAAATATTTATATGACAGGCAGGAGGGTTAGCTCCAAGTCTGGGCTCTGCTTCTGAAAGGTTCCTAGCAAGTTTAGTTTTTAAAGCACTGTAGAGGAATTATTAGGAATTCATCATAACAGTGTCTTCTACTCTCCACCTTCCTTGGTGATATTTCATTGTCTTACATGAAAATGAGCGTTCTTGATTTCAGTATGAGATTTGCCAGTACTTTATAAACATGATAAGATTGAGAGGTGCTTATAGTTTAAAATTTGATCCACATAACTGCTTAATGAAGTGTTTATTGCAAAGTAAGTCTTCAATTAATGTTAATATATAAAAATTGTCTACATATATTGATATATACACCAAATTCACATGGTCTAAGACATAGGATATATCTCCAACTTGAAAATTTTAAAAGGTGGTGTTTTAAGCCTTCTACCCCAATTCTGTCCGAAGAAGAAACATCACAGACAGCCTTGAAAAATAATTTAGAAGCACAGATTGGCCTCCCTAACTAGATATACTTTCTATTTTGCTATTCTGAAGACAACATATTAAGGAGGGTGGGCAAGTTGACAAAATTCAGTAAGACACTTAACAGCTTCTGATGCATTCAGACTCAAGGTTTTTCAGAATTAATATACTAATTTCCATGGAATATTTTATTAGATTTTAGTAAATCTATTTGATATGTTAAAATTCAATCACACACTAAATGTAGCATGGCTTTCAGACTGTTGAATTCAGCCCCTCTTTAAATGGTGGATATTGACTCCAAATGACCTATCACATTGAATAAAGATCACTTTCTAAAACACTTTTTAGAGCTTCTCATTGGTGTCTACTGAATTAGTGGCCAAATACTAAACCATAAAAATCATCCATTAAAAGCTGGGAAACATACAACCCAAGATGGAATAAATTTGGTAATCATTTTGACAAGGGCGAAATTGAAGTAAGAGGCCTTGCTTAATCCACTGAACCAAATGTGAGGAAGTGTGATAAAGACACAACTCTTCAGCACTGTACTCCACCAGATACTTGTGTCTGGGGTAGAGGAAATGAAGCCACCAGAAGCAGCCTCATGCCATGTGGGGATCAGGATTCTGCAAGCTTTGAACAAGCTGGCACCCAGTCCCTACTTGGGCACAGGCACACAATCTAAAATCTGCTCTTAGGCACAGATGCATTGGCACAAAATGTGTCCTTAGGCCCAGAAACTGGGAATTTTGGCTTTATTTACATAATATGTCATTCCAACAAAGTGATTAAAACTGCAGGGGTGGGAAAAGTTGATAAAATGCAGCAGGCAGAGCAGGAAGAATTCAGACATTGTTGGCAATAAACCCACAGTTTTAAGGAGAAAAAAAATAATTTGTGTGAAAAATTTCTGGAAGAATGTATGCCAAATTGTTCATAGTGGTTATATCTTAAAGAAAGGATTATTGAATATTTTAATTGTATATTTCTATAATTTTGAATTTTTCAAAAGCATGTATCATAAGAAAAATGCAAATAATTGTAAAGCAAGGAAAACACCACACCCATGATCTAATCATCAGTAATCAACCCCCAGATCTTTACTGTTAGATGACAGGAAAGGAAATTTGGAATTTCTCCCTTTTGACTTCCACTTAGAAGAAATAGTTTATCATCTCCCTCACAAATATTAAAAAGACTCCCTTTTTCTTTTATGGAATAAACTCCCCACAAAGTGGATTTGCCCGGTACACAACATGAGGCTGAATCGTGCTTATAAAATACTTTCATTTCATTTTTGGCAAAACAGAATATTCTTTAAACCAACAGTGCTAGGAGGAAAAATGATTTCATTAACCAAAGTGTTTTACCAAGATACAGGATGGTACTTTTCACCTGCCACAGCAATTAAAATGTCTCTAATAAAATACCATTGAGATAAATGATAGTCCTTTATTCAGAGCTCATCAGAGAAGATCTAATTTATAGCATTGACTATAACTTGTTAAAAAGTCTCTATTTGAGAGCTAATTCCATGATAAATTTTAATTATGTGACTAGAACTAGCTTAGAAGCTATATTAATTATACATTTAAGCTCTACATACAAACTCGTACATTACAGTACACCCAGAACATGTAAAATATAGTCTGAACCAAATTAAAATATGCCAGTTTCCTCAGCAGTTATTTGCTTTTGATATACTGTAGCTATTTCAGTCCATTCTTTATAAACATTAAATTACTGTGGTGCTTTCTTAGCCACTTAGCTTCCCTAGAGAGAACTCTGGGCTCTGGTTAACTTTCTGGCATAATTTTCTACTTCTGCAGGTTACAAAGTAGATATACAGAATGTCTTTTTCCATCCAAGATAAATACTTTAATAAAAGGGGTGAAAGTTGCTAGCAAGTTTTACCCTCTTATCCCAAAGGCTAGCAGCTGTGTCCACCATACCCCCTGTGATTCCTAGTCTTACCCTCCTATTACTCTTTAGGTTTAAGCCCTAGCAACACCAATACAGGTCAAGTCACCAGAGTCCCAGTAAAGTATAAGCACACATTCCCCATTTCAAAAATAGTCCAAACCAGCAGTCTGTCAGCAAACTCACCAAGATAAAAACTTGGACAAGATCAAAGCTTGTGCCATATGTAAATAAAGATTCCATCCTCTACTGAGAAAGTCTTGGTACCAAGATCAACCAAACTGAATAGCTTGCTAATTTATAGTTCAGTATTTAATATACATGATACATCACACAGGAAATAATTCACATAAAAAAGTATAGATTAGGGGTGCCTGGGTGGCTCCGTTGAGCATCGGACTACGGCTCAGGTCATGAACTCATGGCTCATGGGTTCCAGCCCTGAGTCCAGCTCACTGCTATCAGCATGGAGCCTGCTTCAGATCCTCTGTCCCCTCTCTCTCTGCCCCTCCTCCACTTGCACTCTCTAAATAAACAAACAAGCAAACAAACAAACAAACATTAAAAAAATAAAAAAGAGTGCCTGGGTGGCTCAGTCAATTAAGCATCTGCCTCTTGATTTCAGCTTAGGTCATGATCTTGGTTCATGAGTTCAAGCCCTGAATTGGACTCTGTGCTGGCAGTGTGCAGCCTGCTTAGGATTCTGTCTCCCTCTCTCTGTCCCTCCCCTGGTCATGCTCTCTCTCTCTCTCTCAAAAATAAATAAATACATGAATAAATAAACAAACAAACAAACAAACTTAAAAAAAATGTATACACTAAAAATATAGTCGATTTCACCTCACATTTACTTTAGTTTCCTAGTTTCATTCTCTAGAGGTAACTTTACCAATTTACAGATATTCAGTGTATATAAAAGCATATGTGTAAAACAAAAAAATACATACTGTATACAATATTCTTCACTTGACTCTTTTAACATCATAGATGAGAAATTGTCTGAAATCAATACATATAGAACAGCTTGATTCATTATGAAGATTGCGTGGTATCCCATGCCATGCATGTACATAATTTTTAACAGGTCCCCAATACAGATATTTATACTGTTTCCAATCTTTTGTTTGTTTTACTGTTTCAAAGAAAATTATGATGAATATCCTTGTATTCTTGCTATTTAAGACATGATGAGGATATCTGTGGATAAATTCTTAGAGTAGAATTGCAAGATCAAAGAATATGTGCATTTGTAGTTTTGATAAGGTATTGCTAAATAGCTTTTTGTAGAGTTTACATCAGACCAAGAGCAGTATATTGAATGCCTATTTCCCCATACCCCTTCAATATAGCATGCTATCAAACTTCTTTTATATTTGCCAAACTGACAGGAGAAAATGGCACTTAGTACAGTTTTTATTTTTAAATTAGTATTTTTTATTATGCATAAAGTGAATGTATTTTTTTTACAAGACCCATTTATATTTCCTTTTACACAAACTGTTCTTCATTTCTTTGTAGGATAATTGGTATTTTTCTTCCATATTTATCTGTGTAGGCTAAGGAACATATCCTTTGGTCTATGGTATAAATTGTAGACAAACATTTTTACCTGATGTGTCATTTGTGGTTGTCCTTTGTTTATGAAACTTTAATACCATGACAATTTTATTTTAGTTTTATATGGTCAAATAAATCTTATCTTTTCAGGGGCGCCTGGGTGGCGCAGTCGGTTAAGCGTCCGACTTCAGCCAGGTCACGATCTCGCGGTCCGTGAGTTCGAGCCCCGCACCGGGCTCTGGGCTGATGGCTCAGAGCCTGGAGCCTGTTTCCGATTCTGTGTCTCCCTCTCTCTCTGCCCCTCCCCCGTTCATGCTCTGTCTCTCTCTGTCCCAAAAATAAATAAACGTTGAAAAAAAAATTAAAAAAAAAAATCTATCTTTTCATTTATGATTTCTTATTTTTGTCTTAGTCAATAGAACATGTGACTCTCGATCTCAGGGTTGGGATGTAAGTTCAAGCCCCATGATGGGTGAAGAGATCAATTAAAAAGAAAATCTTAGGGGCGCCTGGGTGGCGCAGTCGGTTAAGCATCCGACTTCAGCCAGGTCACGATCTCCCGGTCCGTGAGTTCGAGCCCCGCGTCGAGCTCTGGGCGGATGGCTCAGAGCCTGGAGCCTGTTTCCGATTCTGTGTCTCCCTCTCTCTCTGCCCCTCCCCCGTTCATGCTCCGTCTCTCTCTGTCCCAAAAAAATAAATAAAAACGTTGAAAAAAAAATTTAAAAAGAAAATCTTAAGAAAAAACAAAACTACTATCAGAAATGACATTAATTTTCAATAAGTAATAATAGCAACCAAAAATGTTTTTCATGAATTTTAACTTACAAGTCTTCGGGGGAAAAATCACACAAGCTACAATATTTTTCAGTAATTATATTTATGCTCTAATTGTAGTTTTGATCTTTCACTGAAAAAAATATTAAAAGAACATTTTAAAAACAAATTCATCTTTTCTGGCCAAACTAGCTGAAATAGTCTTCTTAAAATAAATACTAATTGGGGCGCCTAGGTGGCTCAGTTGGTTAAGCGTCCGACTTCGGCTCAGGTCATGATCTCACGGTCTGTGAGTTCAAACCCCACGTCAGGCTTTGTGCTGACAGCTCAGAGCCTGGAGCTGTTTCAGATTCTGTGTCTCCCTCTCTCTCTCTGACCCTCCCCCGTTCATGCTGTCTCTCCCTGTCTCAAAAATAAATAAACATTAAAAAAGTTTTTTTTAATAAATACTAACCAAAAGCCACTTGTAAGTCACATGTAATAGCAATATATCAAGACAGATGGTAGCTACACTTGTGGTGAACATAGCATAATGTATAACTTGTCAAATCACCATGTTGTACACTGGAAGCCAATGGAACATTGTGTGTCAACCATACTCAAATAAACAAAAATAAATAAAATAAATACTAACCAAAAGCTACTTTCTTTTCAAATCCTAAGTCACGTGTAATAGTTGAAAGCACAAGAACCTAAGCTACAAGTATTCCGTCATCATATTAACATGATCTTTTATGTAAACCTGAATCAACACATACCCAGTAGACTATAATAGCCAATTTGGAGACATGGATGTTCTTGCTTCAGTAGATGAAATATGCATGCTTTTGGAAAACCCGAGGAAAGGTGGATCTTTTTTTTTTTTTAATCTAAAAGGAGATTTCTTTGATCCTGAGAGGATAGCAAAGATCAGATTAAAAGTTTGCATGAGAATGCGCATAATGCTTTAAAAGGGAAAGACCACAGTTGATACAAGATGGTTTCTAGAGAGAAAGCATTTATTGTACAACTTTGTAATTATTTCCATTCACATGGAACAACTCCAGCTGCTTTCAAAAATCAGCAAATGACAAGCAGAAGGAAGATGGGAAGAAACAACAGCATTTTTGTTATGTCCAACTGATAAACACTGGGCTGCATATATATGATGTTAAGCACAATTAAGCACAGAATTAACATCATTTGTAATGCAATGAAATAAGGCAGCTGAGAAAAATGCAAAAATAGGTCTCCAACACACTGCTTTGATGGTCTAAATTGGCCCTGCCAAGTTATATATTTATAAAAAATATGGACAAAGGGTCAATTAATTTTTTCTGTATGTATGTGCATAGGCTATGGGTAAAGGTCTGAAGTGATTTTCATCCTGTTATTCATCAAGTTTGATAAATCTTATCCTTTCATGAACAATGTCTCTCACACTGTATCTAATTACCTAGAATGAATCGAAAAACAGTCCCAACCCTACATTTTAGAAGTTAAAGCATCATAGGCAAGAGATGCATCTTTTCCTTAATAAAACTTTGGGGACCCAAATTTATAAAAGAAGTCAAGAACAAATTATTGAATGTCCAATGTTTTAAGTACCAGGCAAGCACATGAAACGTATCAACAAACACTTACTGAGCTCATACTCCTTGAATAAGTACCCTATTCAGTGTTGAAGATCAAGGGGTTTTGAGGATTTCAAGTCCGGTGGGAGTGAGAGGCATGTACGGGCAATTTCAATACAATGAGAAATGCAGTGGTAGCATGGGGTCCTGATGTGGAACAGGGCATTTTACATTACATTGTGGAAGAAGAGAATCAAGAATAGCTGCTCAGAGGAGTTGATGACCACGTTGCAACCTTAAGGATGAATAAAGGGTTAACTTTCCTAATAGTTTATAATAATTCTCAATAGCACGTAATATAAGTGTTCCCATTTTATAGATGAGGAAATGGATGTACTCTGATGCAGAGCTGATAACTAACAGGCCCAAGTCTACCTGATCCCAGTGTCATACATTTTCTTTTTTTTATTTGTTTAAATATATATTTTTAAAAACATTTTTTCTCTTTTTTTAATGTTTATTGATTTTTTGAGAGAGCACAAGTGGGGGAGGGACAGAGAGAGAAGGGGGGACAGAGGATCTGAAGCAGGTTCCATGCTGAAAGCAGAGAGCCTGATGTGGGACTTGAACTCATCAACCACGAGATTGTGAACTGAGCCGAAGTCAGATGCTCAACTGACTGAGCCACCCAGGTGCCCCAGTGTCATACATTTTCTATTTCCTCTGAAGGTTGAGAAAAAGACTCTACATGTATCTCCAAGTCACAAAATTTGTCACCATTACTTATCTCACCTAACAATATAATACATCATTCCCTTCTTACAATTTTTACCATACTCAGCTAAGGGAATGTAATTGCTGCCTCGTATTTCTACCTTACACTCAGAAATTCTCATGAAAGCTCAATATATTACAGTTATCACAGAATAAAAACTGTCTCTGAGAGGAGAGGAAGCTCTATGAAGGCCTTTATAATAAATACCTGGCTATATTTCCTTGAATTGACCAAATAATCTCAGATTTGACCAGAGGAGGAGGAAACAGTCTAAAGATCGTCTGGAATAGGAATTTATTTACCTCTCCTCTCGATGAGAAACAATAGGAACTTCTTGATCTTTAGTCTATCTTCATAAAAGAATTAGTAGGAAGTTTCATTTTCAACCTACTATATTCTCCAATTGAAAGAGACTGTGAAAGAGCTTTAGGAATTTGGGAATCATCCTGAGTAGGAAACACTCACTGCTCCCGTGTCTCTCTTTCACTATTCACACAGAACACTTCAAATACGTGGTTTTTTTCCCCACACCAAGAAATTTTGTGACACTGGTGGATATCCTACAATTTAACTCAATTCTGACACTGTCTACCTGTGGATAACACCAGGTGCCACAGGCCAAGGCCTCAGTTTTACAAGACTGTCTTCCCTTATCCTCTATCCCCCACTTCAGATGCCAATCACAAGTCCAGTCTGTCACCTGTGCTTGACTTATCGTCTATAAATCAGAGAGACTCCCACAACCTCCACCACGGGCTCACTTAATTTGCTAGAGTAGCTCACAGAACCCAGGAAAAGTTTACTGTTTACCAATTTATTATGAAAGGATGTCATGAGAGATAAAGATGAACACCCAGATGGAAGAGATGCATATATAAGGAAGGGGTGTGGAACTTCCACACTCTCTCTCCTGGAAGACCACTCTCCCAGCACCTCCACGTGTTCACTAACCCAGAAGCTCCTCTAACTCATAGTTAGATATGTTTGTGGAAGCTTCATCATATAGGCATAATTGATCATTAACTCTATTTTCAACCCTTCTCTCTGGAGAATGGCAGGGTGGGGGTGGGGGGCGCAGGTAGAGCTAAAACTTCCAGACTTTTTTTAAAATTTTTAAAAAATTTTTTTAATGTTTATTTATTTTTGAGAGAGAGAGAGACAGAGCATGAGTCGGGGAGGAGCAGAGAGAGAGGGAGACAAAGAATCTGAAGCAGGCTCCAGGCTCTGAGCTATCAGCACAGAGCTCGACGTGGGGCTCCAACTCACCGGCCGTGAGATCGTGACCTGAGCCAAAGTTGGACACTTAACCGACTGAGCCACCCAGGTGCCCCAAAACTTCCAGACTTCCTATCATGGCTTGATTGTTCTGGTGACCACCCCCATCCAAAAGCCTGCCAGTAATCACCTCATTAGAGCAAATTTGTCAGAGAAATGCATATATATATATTTCCATTATTTCACACATCCTGATCACCTACTGCCAGCAGTCCATACTTCACATTTAGCCATCCATGAAAGCACTAAGACATGTCATCACCATCATATCATCAAGTCATAAAGTAAGAGATCTAGAGAGATCCACAGATGCCTTCAATATTTAACAGATATTTATTGATGGTGTACTAGGCACCAGTCAATGTGCTACCCACTAAGGAATTAATGTAGAGCAAGCCATAGTACCTGACCTTAGGAACTTGCCATCAATGATGGGAGACAATCAGGCAATTAGAATATTCAATGCATAGGATCCGGCTCACTCATTTTACACACATGGAAAAGAGGGTAAGGAAATAAGCAATTTGTCAAACTCTTATTATGTGTTGTTGATCGGAATGGAAATTGGTATAACCTTTTCTGGAAGACAATTTGAGATGTCTTGATGCAGCTATCCTAAACAGGGGCTTATCCTTCAGACGTACATGCAGAAATTCCAAAGACATGTGAGAATATTAATGTTTTTAGAAAAACATTGGAAATAACCTATATGTCTATCAATAAGTGATTAATTGAATGAAGTATAGAATACTGTGTAGCAGTTTAAAAGACAGAGTAGATTTGACAAATATATGAATATATTCAAGAGCTATTGATATATGAAAAAAGTTATAAAATGGTATGGTTAATATTATTCTATCTTTGTTTAAAAAGAAAAAAAATATCATTACAACAGGTACATGTTTAGAAAAATAAATCTCGGGAAAATGTACACCAAACTATAAGCAGTGGCTAATACAGTGACTATAAATATTTTTTATCTTTTACGTTAATATATCTGTAATGTTGGATTGGATTTTTTTTTCTAAAGAGTATGTTCAACTAAGCTGGTGTGATTTATAAACACCGTGTCTTTCAAAAAAAGAGTTGAGATTTTAGGTTTTTATATTTATGAAAGTCCTTTCAAAACGGTAAAGCTATTAAAAATTATGGAATTATCTATTTGTATTAATGATAAGTAATACTCCACGTTATTTTGAGCTAGTGTGAAAGAGAATATGCTTAGGCAGAAAAAAAAAGATTTTAAAGCCACTGAAAATTGGCTTTAGAAAGCCACTGAAAATGAGGAATTAGAATAATAGCATAGCTTCCTAACTTCTTGAAAGCATTCTTGAACTTTTTTTTTTTTTTTTTTTTTGGGGGGGACAGAGAGAGATAGAGCATGAATGGGGGAGAGGCAGAGAGAGAGGGAGACACAGAATAGGAAACAGGCTCCAGGCTCCGAGCCATCAGCCCAGAGCCCGACGCGGGGCTCGAACTCACGGACCACGAGATCTTGACCTGGCTGAAGTCGGCCGCTTAACCACTGCGCCACCCAGGCGCCCCGAAAGCATTCTTGAACTTTAATCTGTGTCTCTGGAGTCCTGGTCTAGTTCTCTTTCTATGCACTTATCTCTTGATTTACAGGTAATCTGTTAAAAGCTTTTGCCCAAAGGCAAAAACTTGTCTAAGCAACACTAATTCTCATTACAGAAAATGCAAATATTAGAGTGTTTCTATGAATGGAAAGAAAGCTTCTAATATTGCTAATAAGCACATGTAATGATACACTGTGGAAACAGTAAACTACACCATCAGTAAGTAAAGCTGAAACAACCAGTGACTTAGCCTGTCAATATGGAGATCTCATAATTATCTAGAACTTATAATTACCAATGCATTTGGGAGGCATTTTTGTACAAAGTAATCATAATCCTATACAAATAAAATATTTATATTTAGCTGGAAAGATATGTAATATAAGGGTCCCCTCTTACCCAAACAGAAAATTCTAACAAACTGAGATCAGAAACTCAATGTAGGGGTACCTGGCTGGCTCAGTCAGCAAGCATCCAACTCTTGATCTGAAAGTTCTGAGTTCAACACCCATGTTGGGCATGGAGCCTACTCAAAAGGAAGAAAGAAGAGAGAAGATGAGAGGGGAGAGAAGAAGAGAAGAGAGGAGAGGAGAGGAGAGGAGAGGAGAGGAGAGGAGAGGAGAGGAGAGAAAAAGAAACTCAATGTATAAGAATGAGGTGCATGATTGGACAATTGAAGTTCCCATGCATCTGGGAAAGTGCAGCCAGGCTCTGGGCTCACTTGAAGTAGAGAAGTTTGCTTGAATAGCAAAATCAAGTATAAACCACCTAACAGGGGATTTAATGTTTGCTGAGTGTACTCTTTGCAAATTGGTGGAATTCATATACCATAAATTAAAGAATATAAAATTTAAGGTAATGTAAAATTTATCAGTCTTCAGATTTAGCCACTTCAGTGCACAGAAGTGAAAGTGAAGATACCACTGTATTCAAATTTCAATTGCCCAGTTGGGTGGTTAAGAAGATATTAATATAAAAATTTTTGCTGGTACTAAAGACAGACATCAGATAACAAAGATAGCTGTGAAACATGCCAGCCTCTAGAATTTGGAATAACATCTGTGTAAATATTCCTCAACCTTCTCACTCACATGAAAGGTACAAACTGGTTCTCTCATATCAAGTATGGCAAGACAGCTCCAAGGAACCATTTGGAGAGACTATTATATATATATCCCTTCAGTCTGGGGAACCCTGGGCACTAGTGCCCGACTCTTATCTGAGAAATCTAAGTGGGGAGAGGAGGGTGGAGAAATAGGGAAGACAAGATTGGCAATTAATTGATAATGATAGAAGCTGAGTAAAAAAGTACATTGTGGTTGATGAAACTATCCTATGCATATCACTGGAAATTTTCCAAAATGAAATTAAAAGAAAAAAAAGAGTAAGCTTAAACTTCTGCTAAAGTATTAATCCGTGTATAAAGCTACCATACCTTTGGTATAAGAAAGGAGGGGAAATAAGAAGATATTTTATTTGCTTAATTTTGAAGGGAAAGAAAGCAACTACTAGAGGAATAAGCAAATAAAACAGCAGACTAGGAGGACAAGAGATAATCAATGGCAAAGTTTTCAAAAGTTGCCATAAGGAAAACAAGCAAAGTTAACTTAAATTAAATCAAGTTAAGTTAAAATGGACAAAAATATGCTTGAACATAAATATAGAAACAATAACTTAGAAAGAGAACAGTAGCAAATTATGACACACTGTTAAAGAACATGGAGGTGGGGCACCTGGGTGGCTCAGTCAGTTAAGCGTCCAACCCTTGATTTTGGCTCAGGTCATGACCTCAGGGCTCATGACTTTGAGCCCCAACTGCAGCTCCGCACTGACAGTGAGGAGTGTCCTTGGAATTCTTTCTCTTTCCCTCTCTCTGTGATCCTCCCCTGCGTGCTCTCTCCCTCTCTCAAAATAAATAAAAACTTTTTTAAAAATATGGAGGAAAACTGACCAGAAAACTTAACAAACTTCACTTTTTCAAAGAACAAGAAGTAGATGGTGCAAAGACAATGGGACTTTTCTGTTCTTTAAACCCTGTCACAGGAGAACCAGGCTACTGCTCTGTAAGACTGGAAATAACAGGGGCGCTTGGCTGGCTCAGTTGGAAAAGCATGTGACTCTTGATCTTGGTGTTGCAAGTTTGAGCCCAAAGTTGGGTGGAAAGACTACTAAAAAAATAAAAATAAACAAAAAACTTCAAAAACAAACTGGAAAAAACAACTGAAAGATTTCAGTCTAGAGTGTATAATGTGCAAGAAGATAAAAGGAATGAAGTGATACACTAGTGATATGTTTCTTGAGGCACACTGTGACATAATATTTGTAAATATGGGTAAGGATCATTTTGTTGCAATCTACTTGATTTATGGGAGAAACTCATCTTCCAAAGGATCCTGGTAGCCATGAGTTTTGGCCACATGCCAGGATCACCCATATGCTCTACCAAGAATTTCATGTATATTCTCACAACTTTCCAGGAGTTAGAGACACCTCACCCAAAGATCAAGGCCAGAATAGGACATTTGGCATAGCAAAAGACATAGAGGTTATAGAAATTGATCTAGGTTGCTCTGACTCAAAGAGTCAGGACAGGTTCACAGCACTGAGTGCAGTGAGGTACAAAACTCCAGGTGAACTTTTTGGCTGAAGACGCTGCAGTGTTCCAAAGGAAACTTGATAAAACCACTAAATTGGTCAGGGAGCTCCAGGAGACCCAAACCTAGATGAAAAGGCCTCCTTTCACACCATTTGTTTCCTAGAACCTTAATATAGAGATGTATCTTACTGAACAAATGAGCAATAATCTTACAGAGTTGCAAAGCCATTCTAGGGGGTGTTATAAGCACACATGGAGTTTAAAAAGCAATGGGGATTTCCATTCCTTTCTCCGTTAATGACAACAATTTTGAATATTTCACAGAAGATTTTGAAGCAACTAAAAAGATTGACTTTGCTAACTAGAGATGTAATAACATATAAAACTAATCATATTTCACTGTATAATGTATAATTCTTCCATCCTTAACTTAGAAAACACAGGCAACATTAAATATTTTTAAACTGAATTTTTAATTAAAGTATGGAATTGTTGATATTAGTGTTCCAAAGACTGGGCATATATTAAGTAACAAGACTGAATCTTGGACTGGAAAAAATCACATAAATATAAATATAATATATGGATACACATGCACACTCACACATATATGAAAAAGCCAAGAACTGAGGATATCCTTGGGACAATTATGCAACTTGCCCAAATATTGGTTTCTACATATTATTCCTCATAAGTGGAACCTGGTCTCCTTGAAAATTTACAGGCTTCAGGTTGGGGGCAGGAAGCATATGAAGTTAGCCTGGGATATCTTACATCAGAGGTAAATGAGAATTCAAATATCAATGAGGTCATGTCAAAAGTATAGAGCTTGAGAAGCGCTTATACATTAAATTTGAGAAATTTTGAACCTATAATTATTATAAATAATAATAGGTAGAACTAGTTGTAGAAAGAAATACAAAAACAAGAGAGAGAAAGGCCGGAAAAGCTCCTTTACCACCACGGGGAAGGGAGCGGTGATTATCAAACCAATTTGTTATTCTGAAAATTGGAAGTTAAAGGGAAAAAGTTAAATATCTACCTCTGACTTTTCAGAATCAAGACTCTTATAGATGAATACCAGAAAATAAACACAGAAAATGATAGAAATAGAAAATCCTAAATCTATAACATACCACAAAGTGACTGGTACAGGAAATGCTCATTAATAAATGCTAAAATTATTTTGGGTGACAGGATACCTAAATAGCACCCTGCAGATTATTTGCTCATTATTTGCTCAATGCCAATGAGAAAATTCACCTTCATATGGAAAGAGCTTACTATCACCACCTTAATCAAGTGATTAAATTTAGTGTCACCTAGTCTTCCTCCCCTTCAACCTGAGGAATTGAAATATAAAGTGCTCAGCATCACCTATGAACTACTCTTGCCCAGAATGTTTATCCAAAATCAAATGGAGCCTTCAAGAAAAAAATTATGAAAGAAAAAGGAAAAGAAAAAGAAAAAGAGAATATTTTTTTTTTAATTTTTTTTTCAACGTTTATTTATTTTTGGGACAGAGAGAGACAGAGCATGAACGGGGGAGGGGCAGACAGAGAGGGAGACACAGAATCGGAAGCAGGCTCCAGGCTCTGAGCCATCAGCCCAGAGCCCGACGCGGGGCTCGAACTCACGGACCGCGAGATCGTGACCTGGCTGAAGTCGGACGCTTAACCGACTGCGCCACCCAGGCGCCCCGAGAATATATTTTTAAAGTCAGGAAAAGACAAAAGGAGAGGAGAGGAGAGGAGAGAAGAGAAGAGAAGAGAAGAGAGAAGAGAAAAAAAGAGAAAAGAGAAAAGAAAGGAAAAGACAAGAAAAGAAAAGACAAGACAAGACAAGACAAGACAAGAAAAGGAAAAAGAAAACCCATATTCTTTAGCAGCCATTCCTTATTTAACCCCTTCTCCCAGCCCCTGGCAACCATTAATCTACCTTCTTTCTTTTCGAGTTCGCCCACTTAGGACGTGTTTGTACGTGTTTGTAGCAAATTCAAGAAACAGAGGATCACATCGATAGATGATGCCACAAGTAAATAGGCAAATACAGGATGTGGGGAATTTTACAGAACAACTGGTTTAGTGTCCCCAAAAGAATCCACGTCAAGAAAAATGAAGGAACCATTATTGAACTAAAAGAAAGAAAACAGATAGATAAGTCAAATAGAACATAGAACTTAATGGAGTTCTATTTCAGAATAGTCACTTTGGGGATAATTGCACAATGTGAAGGCAGATTAAAATCTATAATGGAATTTATAATGGAATTAATCACTATATTAGGGTCATATAAGGCGTCTTATTTTTAGGAGAGGTATTCTAAAGTCTTCAGGAGTGAAGTTTCATAATGTCCATATCTTACTTTCAGATGGACAGAAAAACAAACCAAAGGCCAACATGTCAAGCATTGTTGAATCTAGGTGGTGGATATATGGGTTCTCACTGTACTACTTTTTCAACTTTTGGGAATGTTTGGCATTTTTTCATAATAAAACTAAGAAAGAAATGGAAGAAAATATTTACAACTCATATATCTGTCTGATAAGGGACTTGTGTCCAGAATAAATAAAGAACTCTTACAACTCAACAATAAAAAGACAAATTACTTGATTTAAAAGTGGGCAAAGGATCTGAATACACAGTTCTCCAAAGAAGATATACGAATGGACAACAAGCACATGGAACAAAGTTTAACCTTATTAGTCATTAAGGAAATACAAATCAACACTACTTCATACTTAGCAGGATAGCTAAAATGAAAAAGACAATGATAAATGTTAAAAAGAACATGGAGAAATTAGAACCCCCATACATTGCTAGTGGAATTATAAAAAGGTATAACCACTTTGGCAAGTAGACTGGAAGTTGCTCTAAGTGAACCAGCAATTCTACTTCCGGGAACATACTCAAGAGAAATGAAAACCCAAGTCCACACAAAAATTATACACAAATGTTCATAGCAGCCTTATTCATAATAGCTAAAAAGTGTAAACAATCCAAATGCCCATAAATGGGAGACTATATAGACAAAAAGCAGTATATAATAAAATATTATTCAGAAATAAAAAGGAATGAAATATTGATACATGGTACTATATGGTTAAATCTTGAAAACATTATGCTAAGAGAAATAAGCCACGCACAAAAGGACACATATTGTATAATTCCATTTACATGAAATGTCCCAAATGGGAAAATTCATAAAGAAAAAGGATAGATTAGTGGTTGCCTGAAGCTAGAAGAAGGGGTTAAATAAGGAATGGCTGCTAAACAATGTTTTTTCTTTTCCTTTTTTCTTTTTTGTCTTTCCCTGACTTTAATTTTTTTTCTTTTTCTTTTTCCTTCATATACATTTTATTTCTATTTTTCCACCCTTCATGAACTATAATTGAGAAAATTGTAATGTACTTAAGTGGGCCACATGATAATTTGATATATATTTGTATACATTGTGAATGAAATGATTACCACAATCAAGCTAACACCTCCATCACCTACCATTGTTACATTTTTTTGGGGGGGGGGGGGGAATAGTACATATAGTGTGAACTTCCTGAGCAAATTTCAAGTATACAATATAGTACTATAACTAGAGTCACTATGCTGTACATTAGATCCTCAAAACTTCTTCATTTTATGATTGAAAGTTTGTACCCTTTGACCAATATCTCCCGATTTCCCTCATCCCTCACCCAGTCCTATTCTACTCTGTTTCTTTGAGTTCACCTTTTTTTTTAATGTATTTTTTAGATTCCACATAT
The DNA here is from genome assembly GCF_014898765.1 of Herpailurus yagouaroundi. NCBI lineage: Eukaryota > Metazoa > Chordata > Mammalia > Carnivora > Felidae > Herpailurus > Herpailurus yagouaroundi. Next base: position 56,848,820 of record NW_024412403.1, read on the forward strand.
AAGTGATACCATACAGTATTTGTCCTTCTCTGTCTGGTTTATTACACTTAGCATAATGCCCTCCAGATCTATTCGCATTGTTGCAAATGGCAGAGTTTTCTTCATTTTTTTGACTAAATAATATTCCATTTTATTATATTATATACATTATTTCTTTATCCATTCAGCCATCAACATTTAAGTTGTTTCCATATCTTGGCTATTGTGAATAAGGCTACAATGAATGTGGGAGTACAGCTATCTCTTTGAGATACTGATTTTATTTTCTTTGGCTATATATCCCAAAAAGGAATTGCTGGACCATACAGTAGTTCTATTTTTAGTTTTCTGAGCAATCTCCATACTCTTTTCCATAATGGCTGCACCAATTTGTATTCCCACCAATGGTGCACGAGTCCCCTTTTCTCCACATACTTTCCAACATTTGTTATCTTTTGTCTTTTAGATAATAGCTACTCCAACAGATGTAAGATGATATCTCATTGTGCTTTTGATTTGCATTTCATTGGTGATTAATGATGTTGAGCATCTTTTCAACCTATTGGACATCTGTATGTCTTCTTTGGAAAATATTCAGGTCCTTTGCCCATTTTTAAGTGTGTGTGTGTGTGTGTGTGTGTGTGTGTGTGTGTGTGTGTTGCTATTGAGTTGCAAGAGTTGCTTACATATTTTGGATATACAGTTATTGAATATATAGTTTACAAGTATTTTTTTCCATTCCACAAATTGCCTTTTCATTTTGCTGGTTATTTAATTTCCTGTGCAGAAACACTTTAGTTTGATGCAGATCTCATTTGTTTATTTTTGCTTTTGTTCCTTGTGCTTTTGGTGTCAGATATAAAAAATCATTGCCAAAACCAATGTCAAGGAGTTTTCCCTCTATGCTTTCTTCTAGGAGTTTTACATTTTCAGGTCTTATGTTTAAGTCCTTAATCCATTTTGAGTTGTTTTTGGTATGTAACATATGATAAAGGTCCAGTTTCATTCTTTTGCATGTGGATATCCAGTTTTCCCATTATTGAAGAGGCTCTCCATTCCCCATTGTATATTCTTGGCACCTTTGTAGAAAATTAGTTGACCCTTTCTGTAAAGGTTTACTTCTCAGCTCTCTCTTCTGTTCTCTTCTGACTTTCTTTTTGGGCTGATGAAAATTTTCTGGAATGGATAGTCACTATATTTGCACAAGTCTAGGAATATACTAAAAATCACTTCTAAAGGATGAATTTTAGGTTATACTAATTATATTTTTTCATTAAGAAAAATTAAAAAAAATTTTAAATTAATTAAAAATAATTGTTATTACACTATAATTTACACACAATAAAATTCAAACATTTTACTGTACAATCCTTTGAGTTTTGACACGTGTATAGCCATGTAACTATGACCCCATCAAGATACAGAATAATTCTGTTCCCTTCTCCAAAATCCTTGGTCCACCCCTACTGCTTTACAGCCAATCCATCCCCATCTCTGCTCTCAGCAATCACTGAGATCTGATTTCTATCACTAAAGTTTACTTTTGCCCATTCTCAAATATCACATAAATTAAATTACACATACATACCCTTTTATATCTGACTTCTTTCACTCAGCACAATATTTTTTTCTCAGCATAGTATTTTTGAGGTCCATTTATGTTCTTTATGTACCAGTAGTTCGTTTCTTTTTGTTGACTATCAGCTGGCATGTGAATTATATATCAACAAAGCTATTTTCTTTAAAGCTGTGAGGAAGATAAATAACTGCTGCCCCAGAGACTTAGATGACCATCTTTGAGAGTGTTAGTCACATAAAAACTTTTCTCCTTTATCTCTCTTCCCTCACTCTGCATCAGCCCCCAGGGGTCCCAAACCCCAGTGAGATAGCTAAGTAATGGAAAGGTAGAGGCATGATAGAAGACAAAATAAGCCAACCCTGTACCTCTTCTTGACTTCAAGCTTCCTGCCTGAAACTCTAGCAAGAAAGAAGAGAACCCTCAATTTTCATTTAGAATTATTATTTTTTTTTAAGTTTGTTTATTTTAAAAGAGAGAGAGAGCGTGTGTGCACACAAGCAGGGGAGGGGCAGAAGGAGAGGAAGAGAAATAATCCCAAGCAGGCTCGAACTGCCGGCTCGAACTCACAAACTGTGCAATCATGACCTGGACCAAAATCAAGAGTTGGACACTTCGGGGCGCCTGGGTGGCGCAGTCGGTTGAGCGTCCGACTTCAGCTCAGGTCACGATCTTGCAGTCCGTGAGTTCGAGCCCCGCGTCGGGCTCTGGGCTGATGGCTCAGAGCCTGGAGCCTGCTTCCGATTCTGTGTCTCCTTCTCTCTCTGCCCCTCCCCCATTCATGCTCTGTCTCTCTCTGTCTCAAAAATAAATAAACGTTAAAAAAAAAATAAAAAAAAAAAGAGTTGGACACTTAACTGACTGAGCTACCCAGGCACGTTTGGAATTATCATTAAATGAAAGCAGACATTTTAATTTCTGGACTGTATTACCTGTGAATGGCCAGAAATATTCTAGCGCAATGAAAATTTCATTCAGGGAAAGGAATAGAAGTTGCTCCAAAGAATAAATTTAATGGAGAAATTAAAGATAAGTTAATAAACTAGTTGAAGATTAATTATGATTCATCCCATAGGCTGTGCTGGTCCAATGTACCAGTGCAACTGAAAGGTATAACTAACAATTCAGCAGTCAGCCCAAAATTAATAGTCTTCTCCTGGACTTGTTTAGAAACTCTCTTCTGCTCATCTCAGTCAAGATCCTGGACTAGATGGAGACAATCTGTCTAATTCTATAATAATAAAACGTATATACAGTGTTATCATGACTCATAGTAACATATATTTTAACAAATAGAGTGGTCAGATGTTAAAAATGCAGTTTGGTTACCAAAGAAGTGTTGACATTTAAGACTTCCTCAACCTCACATAAAGAAATGGAAAAATAGTCCATGCTCATGGATTGGAAGAACAAGCATTGTTAAAATGTCTATACCACCCAAAGCATTCTACACACCTAATGCAATCTCTATTAAAATACCACCAGCATTCTTCACAGAGCTAGAACAAATAATCCTAAAATTTGTATGGAACCACAAAAGACTCCAAATAGCCAAAGCAATCTTGAAAAAGAAAAGCAAGATGGAGGCATCACAATTCTGGACTTCAAGCTGTATTACAAAGCTGTCATCATCAAAACAGTATGCTACTGGCATAAAACCAGACACATAGATCAATGGAACAGAATAGAAAACACAGAAATGGACTCACAACTATATGGTCAACTAATCTTTGACAAAGCAGGAAAGAATATCCAACGGAAAAAAGACATTCTCTTCCACAAATGGTGTTGGAAAAACTGGACAGCAATGTGCAGAAGAATGAAACTGGACCACTTTCTTACACCATACACAGAAATAAATTCTAAATGTGAGACAGGAAACTATCAAAATCCTAGAGAAGAACATAAGCAGCAACCTCTTGACCTCAATCATAGCAACTTCTACTAGACATGTCTCTGGAGACAAGGGAAACAAAAGCAAACATGAACTGGGACTTCACCAAGATAAAAGCTTCTACACATGGAAGGGTGCCTGAGTGGCTCACTCAGTTAAATGTCTGACTCTTGATTTTGGCTCAGGTCATGATGTCCTGGTTTGTGAGATTGAGCCCCATGTCAGTTCTGAGCTGACAGCATGGAGCCTGCTTGGGATTCTCTCTCCCTCTTTCTCTGCTCCTCCCGTACTGGTGCATTCATGCATGCACTCTCTCACTCATAAAATAAGTAAATAAACTTAAAAAACAAAAAACTTCTGCACAGTGAAGGAAACAGCTAAACTAAAAGCCAGCCTATGGAATGGGAGAAGATATTTGCAAATAACATATCAGATAAAGGGTTAGTATCCAAAATGTATAAAGAATTTACCAAATTCAGAGGAGGGGCCAACGTGGTGGAGAAGTAGGGGGATCTGAACTTGCCTCTTCTCTCAAAGAAGCGTTGAAACAAAAGGACTTTGAATCCCAAGAATCCAGGAGGAAAAGAGACAGTTGTGCTTCCAGGGACCCACCAGGACAACCTGATGGGCCATCGGTGCAAGATTGTGAACTGGGAGAGATAAAACGAACAGACAAGAGGGGTCTGCTTCTGTGGAGAGACAAAGGGAAGAGACAGAGTAGCTGGGGAAGCATGGGACTGTATCTGGACAAGAGAAAAACCTCGGACAGGGACAGAGAAAGATCCAATCTCTGTGGGGCTTTCTTGGGACTGGGGCTGGCTGCCCAGATCACACAACTGGGGAGGACGGGAGCCAGCCCCAGGCTCAATGGCTAGGTCAGGGGCACAGTCCACAGTAGGAGAAAGCAATCCCCTCCCTGGAGTGCTGCAGGTCTTGTCCTGGGACCACATATCGGGCCCCACAGAACTGTGCCTCCTGAGTACCAGGGTGCAGCGAGCAAGAGTTTGAATCCCAGCCAAGTGCCAGGCACAGGAGTTGGCAGAGCAAGACAAACTGCCTCATTTGCACCTGCAGCACAGTGAGGACAGCTCAAACAGAGTGGTTTGGGACACCGGGTCTGTGGAGGAGAGACTGGGAAGGTCGCTATTTTTCTCCCCACCACCACCACCACCACCCAAATAGGGACTCAGGAATTGGACAGCCCACCCACAGGGGAGGCGGGACCTGCCTACACCAAACCACGCCCCTCCGAGCCTGGTAACTGAGTATCTACTGCAGTGGGACAGCCGCTGAGGAACCAGACGGCCCCTCTTCCAGACCTGCGCTGCTGCATTGCCTTGTTTAATTCTCAGAAATTCTTATTCTATAGATACATTCTTCCTTCCCTTTCTCCTTCTTATCTCTTCCCTCCTCTAGTCTGGTTACTCTGGTTGTTGGTTTGTTTAAACACACATAATTAATCCATTTTCTTGATACACGTTCCACACCTTCTTCTTTATTCTCCTTTCTCTCTCTCTGGATTAAGCCATATAGCTTCTCTGTCCAGACAATTTTATCTTCTTTTCTTTTTCCCCACCTCCTTCTTAATTTTCCTTTCTCTCTGTCTGGATTAAGCCATATAGTTTCTCTGTTTGGATAACTTGACTTTCTTCTTCTCTTTCCCTGCCTCCTTCTTTATTTTCCTTTCTCCCTGGATTAAGCCGTATAGTATCTATGGTCAGTTTTTATTCTTTCTTTTTCCCTGTCCCTGTCATTTCTCTCTTTGTATGGGATAAGGCCTCTTCCATCAACACTGCCACTACCCCATTGTTTACTTGTACCTAGTGTTTCTGGTTTTTTATTATTTATTTATTTTTATTATTATTATTATTATTTTTTTTTTTTTTTTGGTTTGTGTGTTTGCATGTTTTTGTTTTCTGTTTGGTTTTTGTTTGTCTGTTGTTTTCCTTTCCAGGGCTACTTCAATGAAAAATCAAAGCACACCTGGTGGAGGGTCCAAAACATCACTATGAGTAGGGGAATAAAGTAACCAAAGTCACAACAACAGAGAGCAACTAACACTCCAAAAAACAACTCCTGAAGGGCCAGCCCCTGGACAGTGTGTGACCCCTCTTTTTTTTTTTTAACGTTTAATTTATTTTTGAGACAGGGAGAGACAGAGCATGAACAGGGGAGGATCAGAGAGAGGGAGACACAGAATCTGAAACAGGCTCCAGGCTCTGAGCTGTCAGCACAGAGCCCGACACGGAGCTTGAACTCACAGACTGCGAGATCATGACCTGAGCCAAAGTCGGCCGCTTAACCAGCTGAGCCACCCAGGCGCCCCTTGACCCCTCTTTAATATAGTAGTGCTCACAGGTGCAGGGCACATAACAAGCTTTTAAAACACATAAGGGACAGGGTGCCTGGGTGGCTCAGTCAGTTAAGCATCTGACTTCAGCACAGGTAATGATCTCGCCACTCATGAGTTCAAACCCCGCATCAGGCTCTGTGCTGACAGCTCAGAGCCTGTAACCTGCTTCAGATTATGTGTCTCCCTCTCTCTCTGCCCCTCTCCTGCTCACACACTCTTTCTCTCAAAAATAAACATTTAAAAAATATTTAAAAGATAAATAAATAAATAAATAAATAAATAAATAAATAAATCACATAAGGGACCAAAAACTAGCCAAAATGATAAAATGGAAGAATTCTCCTCAAAAGAAATTCCAGGAAGAAATGACAGCTAAGGAATTGATCAAAACAGATATAAACAATATAACTGAACAAGAATTTAGAATAGTAGTCACAAGATTAATCACTGGGCTTGAAAAAAGCATAGAAGACAGCACAGAATCTATTGCTACAGAGATCAAGGGACTAAGAAATCATCATGATGAATTTAAAAATGCAAGAAATGAGGTGCAAAATAAAATAGAGGCGGTCATAGTGAGGATTGAAGAGGCAGAGGGGAGAATAGGTGAATTAGAAGGTAAAATTATGGAAAAAGAGGAAGCTGAGAAAAAGAGAGATTAAAAAATTCTGGATCACAAGAGGAGAATTAGAGAACTAAGTGAGTCAATGAAACAGAACAATATCTGTATCACAGGAGTTCCAGAAGAAGAAGAGAGAGAAAGATGCGGAAGGTGTACTTGAACAAGTCATAGCTGAGAACTTCCCCAATCTGGGGAAAGAAACAAACATTGAAACCCAGGAGGCACAGAGAACTCCCTTCACACATAACTTGAATCGATCTTCTACACAACATCTCATAGTGAAACTGGCAAAATACAAAGATAAAGAGAGAATTCTGAAAGCAGCTAGGGATAAATGGGTCTTAACCTACAAGGGTAGATGCATAAAGGTAGCAGCAGACCTATCTACTGAAACTTGGCCGGTCAGAAAGGAATGGCAGGAAATTTTCAATGTGATGAACAGGAAAAATATGCAGCCAAGAATTCTTTATCCAGCAAGTCTGTCATTCAGAATAGAAGGACAAATAAAGGTTTTCACAAACAAAAACTGAAGGAATTCATCACCAATAAACCAACCCTACAAGATATCCTAAGGGGGATTCTGTGAGTGAAATGTTGCAAGGACCACACTGGACAAAAGACATCACTACAAGCATGAAACCAACAGATAACAAAATGACTCTAAACCCATATCTTTCAATAATAACACTGAATGTAAATGGACTAAATGCTCCAATCAAAAGACACAGAGTATCAGAATGGATAAAAAAACAAGACCCATCTATTTGCTCTCTACAAGAGACCCGTTTTAGACCTGAGGACACCTTCAGATTGAAAGTGAGGAGATGGAGAACTATCTATCATGCTACTGGAAGTCAAAAGAAAGCTGGAGTAGCCATACATCTATCAGACAAACTAGATTTTAAACTAAAGGCTGTAACATGAGATGAAGAAGGGCATTATATAATAGTTACAGGGCAATTCCATCAAGAAGAGCTAACAATTATAAATGTCTATGCACCAAATTCAGTAGCACCCAAATATATAAAACAATTAATCACAAAGATAAACAATCTTATTGGTAAGAATGTGGTAATTGCAGGGGACTTTAATACTCCACTGACAACAATGGATAGATCATCTAGACAGAAAATCAATAAAGAAACAATGGCCCTGAATGATACACTGGACCAGATGGACTTGACAGATATATTTAGAACTTTTCATCCTAAAACAGCAGAATATACTTTCTTCTTGAGTGCACATGGAACATTCTCCAAGATAGATCACATACTGGGTCACAAAACAGCCCTCAGTAAATATAAAAGAATTGAGATCATAACATGCACACTTTCAGATCACAATGCTATGAAACTTGAAATCAACCACAGGAAAAAGTCTGGAAAACCTCCAAATGCATGGAGGTTAAAGAACATCCTACTAAAGAAGGAATGGGTCAACCAGGCAATTAAAGAGAAATTTAAAAATATATGGGAACAAATGAATATGAAAACACAACAATCCAAACCCTTTCCGGTGCAGGAAAGGCAGCCCTAACAGGAAAATACATTGCAATTTAGGCCTATCTCAAAAAACAAGAAAAATTCCAAACACAAAATCTAACAGCACAGCTGAAGGAACTAGGAACAGATCAGCAAAGAAGCCCCAAACCCAACAGAGGAAGAGAAATAATAAAGACCAGAGCAGAAATCAACAATATAGAATAATAATTAAAAAAACAACAACAAGTAGAACATATCAATAAAACCAAGAGTTTGCTTTTTGAAAAAATAAACAAAATTGATAAACCTCTAGCCAGGCTTTTCAAAAAGAAAAGAGAAAGGACCCAAATAGATAAAATCATGAATGAAAATGGATTTATTACAACCAATCCCTCAGAAATACAAGCAATTTTCAGAGAATACTATGAAAAATTATATGCCAACAAACTGGACAACCTGGAAGAAATGGACAAATTCCTAAATGCTCACACACTGCCAAAACTCAAACAGGAAGAAATAGAAAATTTGAACAGACCCATAAGTAGTAAAAAAATTGAACCAGTTATCAAAAATCTCCCAACAAGTAAGAGTCCTGGACCAGATGGCTTCCCTGGGGAATTCTACCAGACATTTAAAGCAGAGTTAATACCTATCCTTCTCAAGCTCTTCCAAAAAATAGAAATGGAAGGAAAACTTCTGGACTCATTCTATGAAGTCAGCATTACTTTGATTTCCAAACCAGACAGAGATCCCACAAAAAAAAAAAAAAAAAAAAGGAGAACTACAGACCAGAAACCTGATGAACACGGATGCAAAAATTCTCAACAAGATACTAGCAAATTGAATTCAACAGCTTATAAAAAGAATTATTCCCCATGATCAAGTGGGATTCATTTCTGGGCTTCAGGGCTGGTTCAATATTTGCAAATCAATCAATGTGATACATCACATTAATAAAAGAAAGGATAAGAACCATATGATCCTGTCAATAGATGCAGAAAAAAACATTTAACAAAATACAGCATACTTTCTTTAAAAAATCCTCAAGAAAGTTGGGATAGAAGTAACATACCTGAACATCATAAAAGTCACATATGAAAAGCCCACAGCTAATATCATCCTCAGTGGGGAAAAATTGAGAGCTTTCCCCCTGAGATCAGGAACATGACAGGGATGTCCACTCTCACTGCTGTTGTTTAACATAGTGTTGGAAGTCCTGGCTTCAGCAATCAGACAACAAAATGAAATAAAAGACATCCAAATTGGCAAAGAAGAAGTCAAACTTTCACTTTTTGCAGACGACATGATACTCTACATGGAAAACCCAAAAGACTCCACCAAAAGACTGTTAGAACTGATGTGTGAATTCAGCAAAGTTGCAGAGTACAAAATCAATGTACAGAAATCGATTGCATTTTTATACACCAATAATGAAGCAACAGAGAGAAATAAAGAAACTGATCCCATTTACAACTGCACAAAGAACCACAAAATACCTAGGAATAAACCTAACCAAAGATGTAAAAGATCTATATGCTGAAAACTATAGAAAACTTATGAAGGAAGTAGAAGTACAAAGAAATGGAAAAACATTCCATGCTCATGTATTGAAAGAATAAATATTGTTAAAATGTCAATATTACCCAAAGCAATCCACATATTCAATGCAATCCCAATCAAAATTGCACCAGCATTCTTCTCAAAGCTAGAACAAGCAATCCTAATATTTGTATGGAACCACAAAAGACCCCAAATAACCTCAACTACAAAGCTGGAATCATCAAGACAGTATGGTATTGGCACAAAAACAGAAACACAGACCAACAGAATAGAACAGAGAACTCAGAATTGGACCCACAAATGTATGGCCAACTAATCTTTGACAAAGTAGGAAAGAACATCCAATGGAGAAAAGACAGTCTCTTTAGCAAACGGTGCTGGGAAAACTGGACAGCAACATGTAGAAGAATGAAACCAGACGATTTTCTTACACCATACACAAAAATAAACTCAAAATGTATGAAAGACCTAAATGTGAGACAGGAAACCCTCAAAACCCTAGAGGAGACATTAGGCAACAACCTCTTTGACCTCAGCTGCAGCAATTTCTTACTCGACACATCTCCAAAGGCAAAGGAATTAAAAGCAAAAATGAACTCCTGAGACCTCATCAAGATAAAAACCTTCTACACTGGAAAGGAAACAATCAACAAAACTAAAAGGCAACCAACGGAATGGGAAAAGATAATTGCAAATGACATATCGGTTAATGGGACAGTATCCAAAATCTTTGAAGAACTCACCAAATTCCATAACTGAAAAACATAAAATCCAGTGAAGAAATGGGCAGAAGACATGAATAGACACGTTTCCAAAGATCTAGATTGGCAACAGACACATGAAACGATGCTCAACGTCACTCCTCATCAGGGAAATACAAATCAAAGCCACACTGAGATGCAACCTCACACCAGTCAGAGTGGCTAAAATGAACAAATCAGTAAACTATACATGCTGGTGAAGATGTGGAGAAACGGGAACCCTCTTGCACTGTTGTTAAGAATGCAAATTGGTGCAGCCACTCTGGAAAACAGTGTGGAGTTTCCTCAAAAAATTAAAAATAGTACTACCCAATGACCCAGCAACAGCACTGCTAGGTATTTACCCAAGGGCTACAGGAGTGCTGATGCACAAGGGCTCATGTACCCCTATGTTTATAGCAACACTTTCAACAATAGCCAAATTACAGAAAGAGCCTAAATGTCCATCAATTGATGAATGGATAAAGGAGATATAGTATACACACACACACACACACACACACACACACACACACACACACACACAATGGAATACTACTTGTCAATAAGAAAGAATAAAATCATGCCATCTGCAGCAACATGGATGGAAATGGAGGGTATTATGCTAAGTGAAATAAGTCAGAGAAAGACAGATATCATATGTTTTTACTCATATGTGGATCTTGAGAAACTTAACAGAAGACCATGGGGGAAAGGAAGGGGAAAAAATAGTTACAAACAGAGAGGGAAAGAGGCAAACCATAAGAGACTCTTAAATACAGAGAACAAACTGAGGGTTGATGGAGGGTGGGGGAAAGGGGAAAGTGGGTGATGAGCATTGAGGAGGGCACTTGTTGGGATGAGCACAGGGTGTTGTATGTAAGCCAATTTGACAATAAATTATATTTTTTAAAAAAAGAACTTACCTGGCACAAAAACAGACACATAGACCAATGGAATAGAATAGAAACCCC
>NW_024412403.1:56860398-56926971 GCF_014898765.1 Herpailurus yagouaroundi
ACAGAGAAAGACAGATACCACATGGTTTCACTCTTATGTGGATCCTGAGAAACTTAATAGGAACCCATGGGGGAGGGGAAGGAAAAAAAAAAAAGAGGTTAGAGTGGGAGAGAGCCAAAGCATAAGAGACTGTTGAGAACTGAGAGCAAACTGAGGGTTGATGGGGGGTGGGAGGGAGGAGAGGGTGGGTGATGGGTATTGAGGAGGGCACCTTTTGGGATGAGCACTGGGTGTTGTATGGAAACCAATTTGACAATAAATTTCATATATAAATAAAAAAAAAATTAAAAAAAAAAAAGAAATATAGATGCACAGAAAAAAAGAATGTCAAGTCCCTCTACATATTTTATTATGAGATATTCCCTTGTTGGCACGATAACATTTATGGTTCTTATATTAAATATCTGCTAGATGCAATAGAATATGATGTGTATATATGTATAAAATAATTAAAAAACAAGCAGTATCTGTTTCATACAAAAAATAAAAAATAAAAAAATAAAAAAAGAACTTACCAAATTCAACACTCAAAAAATGAATAATCCAGTGAAGAAGTGGACAAAAGACATGAATAGACATTTATCCAAAGAAGACATCCAGATGGCCAACAGACACATGAAAAGATGCTCAACATCTCTCATCATCAGGGAAATACAAATTAAAACCATGATGAGATACTACCTCGCACCTGTCAGAATGGCTAACATTAACAACACAAGAAACAACAGGTGTTGGGTAGGATGAGGAGAAAGAGGAACCCTCTTGTACTTTTAGTGGGAATGAAAACTGGTGCAACCACTCAGGAAAACAACATGGAGGTTCTTCAAAAAGTTAAAAATAGAACTACCCTATGACCCAGCAATTACACCACTAGGTATTTACCCAAAGGATACAAAAACACAGAATTGAAGGGGTACATGTACCCTGATATTTATAGGAGCATTATTAACAATAGCCAAAGTATGGAAAGAGCCCAAATGTCAATTAACTGATAAAGAAGATGTGTACACACATATATATATACACACACACATACATACACACACACAATGGAATATTAGCCTTCATAAGGAATGAAATCTTGCCATTTGCAATGACATGGATGGAGCTAGAGTGTATTATGCTAAACAAAATAAATCAGTCAAAGAAAGACAAGTACCATATTATTTCACTCATATGTGGAATTTAAGAAACAAAACAGATGAACATATGGGAAGGGGGAAGAGAGACAGAAAGAGAGAAAGAGAGAGGGAAAGAGAGAGAGAAACAATAATAAACACTTTACAAAAGAGAACAAACTGAAGGTTGCTGGAGGGAAGTGGGTAAGGGATGGGCTAAATGAGTGATGGGCATTAAGGAGGGCACTTGTATTGAGAACTGGGTGTTGTATGTAAGTGATGAATCACTAAGTTCTACTCCTGTAAACAATATTACATTATATGTTAGCTAACTAGAATTTAAATAAAAATTTAAAAAAAAATTTCCTCAACCTCAAAAAGGAGATAGTTTTATAAAAAAAAAAAAAAGTAATGATAACAATAGCATGTGGTAAGTACTACAGAGAAGGAGAATGGTGCAGTGAAAAGAACATCCATCACAAGCAAGGCAGACTTGGGTTTAAATTCTGGCTCTGATCCTAGGAAAGTGGCCTTGGGCCAGTTCTCAGTCTCTCTGACTCAGTTACACCTTTATAAGCACATTGCTCATCTTGTGCCATCCTGTATACTGCTGGTTTGTTATAGGCTGTTTGTCTCAGAAATAATTTTATATTTTTTAAGAGAAGAATGTATTTATTACTCCACTGAGCAGTAAAATTAATATATAGTTTTTCTCATGACCCATCAACCAACACACAGAGCAAGCAATATCATATGCTCCGAGCCAATTGATTTGCTTACTCTGACATGATCTTTATTTCTGCCATTATTTCATGTTTTGTTGAGCAGTGTGAACTCTTTATGGCTGATGAATGCCAAACAATTGATAGTGTTGGAGATGCTGCAAGATGCTACGGCAGACTTTTACAATGGATGTTAAAATGCACATTTTATAGTAAGGGAGTACCTTCAAAAACCTGATGGAGATCGCTAATGATAAAGTTCAGCAGTCAATGAGGGGTTGGTGGAGGTCCTTTGACATCCGAAGATCAATTTAAATAGCCTTAGAGGAAGTGACTGATAATTGTTTGTATAGTAGCCTGCAGAAATTATGCCTGGAGATATGTTACAACTTCTGATTTGAAAAGCAGCAAATGGGGATTACTAATAGATGATACTGGGAAAAACACTGCTATATCCCTTTGATGTAAAGGTCTCATATTGTCCAGATTCAATTATCCTTTCCATATCTAATGGAATCATCCTGTACTAAATGGAATTTGTAACATTCTTATAGTGCCGTGTTTTGTGGATGAAATGAGATGGTCTGTAAAAGTGCCTGACCTAATGTGTGGCACAGAGTAGGTTCCAATAAAACCCTCCTTTCCCTATAATTAAAGATTTTGTCAAAGAGTTAGAGCAAAAAATAGAAAAACAAAGAATAAAAAGACCTAACTCAATCTAAAGGATCAGAGGACACAGGACATAAATCTTGAAGAATAAATCGGAGTTTACCAAGTAAATAAGCTGGGTGACTGCACTCAGTGTGGAGAGAGAACAGCATAAGCTAAGGCTGGAATGTGACAGCACTGGACACACTGAGGCAACTGTGATTTGCATGGCTGGACAGTGGTAGAGTAGGAGATGAGACAGGGAAAATATACTGGGGTAAGATCATAAGGAGCATTGGGCTTTATCCAGAAGATTCCAAGGGATGATGAAAAAATGGTAAGTAGGGATGATCAGCTTCGTGTTGTACACTGGCTACAGCATGGAGGTCATACTAATGAGGAAAACACTGGACATGGGGGCCTATAATCCAGGTGAGTTGGAAGGAAGGGACTTATTTAAGGTAATATGAGTAGTTTGGGGAATGGAAAATATATATATAAAGGGTATTTAGAATAGAATCATCATAATTTGATTACTGGCTGATTGGGGGTGAGGGATAGGCCAAGGATGATCTCAGGATTCTGGCTCACTCTGCTGACTGGACGGATGCAGCATTCACTAAGAATACAGGATAAACTGGGGCGCCTGGGTGGCGCAGTCGGTTAAGCGTCCGACTTCAGCCAGGTCACGATCTCGCGGTCCGGGAGTTCGAGCCCCGCGTCAGGCTCTGGGCTGATGGCTCAGAGCCTGGAGCCTGTTTCCGATTCTGTGTCTCCCTCTCTCTCTGCCCCTCCCCCGTTCATGCTCTGTCTCTCTCTGTCCCCCAAAAAATAAATAAACGTTGAAAAAAATAAATAAATAAAGAATACAGGATAAACCATATGCAGAGGGTTGGAATTCACAGGTTTGAGGCTTGGCAAGATTCTTTAGCACACAAGTCTTATCTGCTCCATATTGTCTTCTCTGTAATTCCATGATGATCTGTTTGCCTCTCTAATTCCAAAGATATGTAAAGATTATTCCTATCAATTCAATATTTGCTTGGATATAATTTCTGTGTAAAGTACTCTAATTGTTCTAGGCTCTGTAGCAGAAAGCTCATTTGCTTATCTGACAGGTACAACCCTCCTTCCTTGTGAACAGAATACCTGTTCTGTTAGGAATGATGATGCATCCCGTCACACAAGATCAGTCGTGACTGATAAAAACCAATGGTGCTGGTCCCACTGCATTTTGCCATGTACTTCCCAGCTTTCCATGAAGCTAGCCACAGCCATGTGACTTTTCTCTTGCAATTAAATCTAAAGCAAAATTTACTAGGATGTTTCAAGGAAAGATTTTTCCTCCTGTATTAGTCAGCTCGGGCTGCCATAACAAAATGCATAGATTGGGTGGCTTAAACAACAGAAATTTATTTTCTCACAGTTCCAGAGTCTGGAAGTCCAAGACCAAGGTGTTGGCCAGTTCTGATGTTGGCTTCCAGATGGCTTCTCTCCTACTGTGTCTCCACAGGGTGACCCCAAATGCATACTGAACAGTATCTTACAAGAAAATCTAGGGGCACCTGGGTGGCTCAGTGGATTAAACTTTGGACTTCATTTCAAGTCATAATCTCACGTCCATAAGTTCAAACCTCACATCCAACTCTCTAATGTCAGCACAGAACCCATTTCACACGTTCTGTCTCCCTCTCCTTGTCCCTCCCTGCCCTCTCAAAAATAAATAAACATTTTTTTTAAAAAAACAGAAAGAAAATCTATAGCTCACATTTAAATCAAATTAGGGAGCAATTATACATGACATTATTATTAAATATGGTAGCCAATATTCAAAACATAATTTGATATAACACTTTACAATTATTTTGATTAGCTTTCATGATGCTATAACATCATCTGGAGAAGTGCATTCCTTATAAGAGAAATATAATGAACCCTGTTTTCATACTATTTTTGTTTTGAATAAGTTTCTGGCTTAGAAGGGTTCAGAGGACCATAAATACTGACTAGAGACACAGGAAATACAATTATTAAAGAATACTGAAATCCAAGGGCAAGAATCCATATATGTGATGGATAATATGTCTAACTATCTGTGACTTTTTTTTTTGGATTCTATAATTATTTTAGGATTTTCCTATAGTCCACTAGTAAAATAATTTCCAGTGTCATAAACAAAAGTCTTTGTGCTGAGAGTCTCAAATTTTATGAATTTAGAAAAAGTACTAAACATACACCAAAAAGCCCGAAGAATCAGCTGTCCCCTAGACTAACAATATCACATTTGGAAAATCAGCTGTTTTCTGACTCATTCTGAAAAGTTAGGATAACGTCTCAGCTTCTTTAATAATACCAGAAGCCTAGCAGTGGTCAGAAATGTCAATGGTTACATAGTGATCCATATGATAGATTGTGGAAATTTAGTATACATGGAATTATGTCCTTTCCTCAAGCTTTGGTTTGTATGTTGTTTTCTTACTCAGGACTGTGGGAGTTTAGAAGAAAGCTCCTTAAAAGAAACACAAAGACTCTATTCTATTATGCATGATACTGAGAAAAAAAGCAGCTCCAATGGGCTAATGAACTTTGGTTCTGTGGACATGAGGTCAGTGGATTTGAAGGCCATTGATAAATGGTCTTCTGAACTGGGATGGAACAGGAGAGTAAATATTGCCTCTTATTGTGGACCCTAGGCAGTAATGAGATTCCTTCACTGCCTTCCATCCACATCATTGCAGACTGTGCTTGTCCTATCCAATGTTCATTTTCTACATCAAATATTCCAAAAATATTTGTGAAAACAAAGCATCCCACTAGAAAATGGACATTCTCAGCCTCCCATACAGCTAGCCACATGTACAGTTTTGATCAATGACACATAGGCAGAAATCTATTGGAGATTTCTGGGAAAGTTTTATTTTCCTGATATAGGCATGACTCTTCCTTCCTTTTGTCCCTTTGCTAGACACAGGTATGAAGTTGGACTGTGACCATGAAGTAATTCTGGGGGAAGCCTGCTCACTAAAGATGGTGGAATAAGAAGAGGCAGGAAGACTGGGACATTGATGACTCAGCCTTCAGTTGCCTATATCTGAAGTCTCATGTAAGGGGAAAAAAATCCCTCTGTTTTATAAACCAATGTGGTTAAACTTCTGTTACCTGCAGCTGAAAGGCATCCTTGATGATACATCTGTAAGTGAAATGAGCCTCTGGCAAAATTGTAAAGACACTGTTCAAAGTAAAAGAGACCTTTTCATCTCATTCTCTGTGCCTCTCTTCATGACATTTCTTCCATCTGGGTTGCCCTGTCCTCCAAACATCTCTACTAGCACGTGTTCATTTATCTGTTAGTGTTGCAGTTATGTGCCAAGCACTGTGCTATTAAAAACAATCACATACGGGGGCGGCTGGGTGGCTTGGTTGAACATCCAGCTTCAGTTCAGATCATGATCTTATGGTTCATGAGTTCAAGCCCCACATCAGGCTCTGTGCTGACAGCTCAGAGCCTGGAGCCTGCTTCAGATTTTGTGTCTCCCTCTCTCTGCCCCTCCCCTGTTCTCTAAGAATTGATAAACATTAAAAAATTTTTTTTAAATCACATACAGGAGCACCCTGGGTTGTTCAATTGCTTCAGCATAGATTTGTGATTTTGGCTCAGGTCATGATCCCAAGATCGTTGGACTGAGCCCATGTCAGACTCTGCACTGAGTGTGGAGCCTGCTTAAGATTCTCTCTCTGCCCTTCTGCACCTCTCTCTCACTTGCACTCTCACACTCTCTCTCTAAAATAAAATAATAATAATAATAATCACAAAGTTTGGTCACAGTCTAGTGAGAAAAGTAAGATGTGCAAATAAATCCTCATTATTAAATGTGCTAATTGCTGAAACAGAGAAACCTCAAAGTCTCAGGTCACAAAAGACTGGACAGCCAGCACTAGAGGGTCAAAGAAGACTTCCTAGTAGAAATGATAATTGACTTTGCTTTAAAAGAATCCACTTAAGTAAAAAACAAAAACAAACAAACAAACCACCTTCTTTCACAAAGCAGCCCTGCAATGGCTCCATCAGGAAAAAACCAACCAACAAACAACAAGAACAACAAAAACCTTTCCTACAGAACCTTATTTGTCCTTGATAACATCAATCCTTTCTTGCTTGAAGGTTGTTAAAGATTGTGCCTTCCCTCCTTTACAAGACTTAATAACCCTGAAGGCAGGAACGACATCTGACTGAACCTCACAGCCTCCCCTGGTACCTGGTACATCTTAGATCCATGATAACTGGTAGTTGAATGGGCATCACTGATCTTCCTTTCACTTCCTATGACCCAGTGCCCTAGCTGCAGCTTCCCTGAGTTCCGGCTTACGTGGTTGAAGACATCTCGTCACCAGATGTTTGTTACATTAATAACCTTTGTCAAATTGGGAGACATGTTTAAAAAAATACAAAGCACTTTTGTAGCAGATAAATATGTAGAAAAGTATTATATGTTGGCTGACTATACTCTCTCCTGAAGAGAGTTGGACAGGTAGCAGGGAGAGGGCAGACCTAGCTAGGGAAGTGGGGGCTCTCTGCTGGGAACAGTCAAACTGGAGCAGCTGTGCATCGGTTTCCTATGGCTACCGTTAAAAATTACCACAGACTGGGTGCCTTTAAACCATGAAAACTTATTTTTTCATAGTTCTGGAGGGCAGAAGTCTTGAAATCAAGGTCTCAGCAGGGTTGGTTCCTTCTGGAGGCACTGTGGGAACATCTGTTCCATGCCTCTCTTCTAGTTTCTGGGGGCTGCAGGCAATTCTTGGTGTTCTTGTCTTATATGTGCATTACTCTATCCTCTGCCTCTGCCTTCACATGACTGTCTCCCCTAGGTGTCTCTTCCCTTTCCCTTCTCCTATAAGAATACTTTTCATTGAGGTTAGGGCCCATTTGGATCCAGATGATATCTTCTGGAGATCCTTAACTTAGCTACAATTCTAAAGACTCTTTTTCCAAATAAAAGCACACTCAGAGGTTCCAAGTGGGCATATCTTTCGAGGGGACACCACTCAATCCACTACAAGTTCTGTTGATGCTCTCCCTCCCCCCACCAAGAAAGGATTGATAAGACTGGTCAGAAAACAAGGGTCTTCTCTAATCATGTTTTAAGTCGGTTAAGGGAGAGGTCAGAAGGTTCCTAGGATGCAACAGAGCAATAGAACCATTTTAGAAATGGTTGCCTAGGCCCTATCAGGTCTCATCTCTGCAGAACCAAACCAGGAAAGATTCTTTCCATAGAATAGTTTTTCTCTATCTAAACTCATTTTACCTCCATAATTAAACCTCACAGACAGGCTACAGGAAAATTATCTTCTGCCCAAGCACAAACCATATGGTGTCACTCTTTTATTTTTTAACAGAAGAATTTTCTTTAAATTTTGGAATTGTAACAGAGGAATTTTGTTTAAATCTCAGTTCGTGGACTTACAGCGTTGGGTCTATATTACTATCATCCTGTAATAGCATTTATATAATAACACCAGATACAGTTTTCTAGGTGTGTTTTAACTGTATTTAATAGGTCACCTCTGTTTGATGACTTTTTTCTCATTAAGAATGAATCCTATAACATAAGAACTATGAAATTACAGAATTCTTCAGAGAAAGAATGATTTTTCTCAAAGACTTTTTGTAAAATAAAACATCTCCTTACAACAAACTTGGCTATCATCCACAATACATGTTTATTATAAAGCAGATGAGACTAAGAATGTAGTCTCTGAGTTACCACCAAGAGATTATTGCCAACCGCCCTGAAAGCTATATTATGATACTCACCAACATTTACCATGACCCAGGTATGCTATGCTTTCAGTCTGGTCTGCCTATGGTCATGTCACTATCTTCTAAGATTGCATAATTGACAGAATTATTTTTATAAAGATTAATTAAATACAAAGCCCTCAACCTTTTCACCAATCCTTTTTAAAACTTTATTGGGGTGCCTGAGTGGCTCAGTTGGTTAAGTCTGACTTTGGCTCAGGTCACAGTCTCACAGTTCATGAGTTTGAGCCCTGCATCGAGTTCTGTGCCGAAAGCTCAGAGCCTGGAGCCTGCTTCAGAGTCTCTGTCTCCCTCTCTCTCTGCCCCTCACCCACTGACACTCTGCCTCTGTCTCTCTCTCAAAAATAAATTAACATTAAAAAAAATAATAAAAACAAAATAAAATAAAAAAACTTTCCCACACTGAAGCAAGGGTTTTGGCATCAACACTGAGATCAGTTTTGAAGTCTGGATTATTCATTTTAATGACATTGTTTAAACTCTATTCTGCCTAATTCTTCTATTCTGCCTCTATTCTGTCATTCTTCTTTAATGCATTTTTAAGTTTATTTTTTTATTAAAAAAATTTTTTTAATGTTTATTCATTCTTGAGAGACAGAGAGAAACAGAGCACAAGCAGGGGTGGGGCAGAGAGAGAGGGAGACACAGAATCCGAAGCAGCCTCCGGGCTCTGAGCTGTCAGCACAGAGCCTGACATGGGGCTCAAACTCATGAACCACAAGATGGTGACCTGAGCCAAAGTCAGGCACTCAACCGACTGAGCCACCCAGGCACCCCAAGTTTATTTATTTATTTTTGAGAGTGGGGAGGGGCAGAGAGAGAGGGATAAAAATAATCCCAAGCAGGGTCCACGTGTCAGAGCCCAATGCAGAAGCTGGATGCAGGGTTCGATCTCACAAACCATGAGGTCATGACCTGACCTGAAATCAGGAGTTTGACACTTAACCAGCTGAGCCTCCCAGGCGCCCCTTTAACACATATCCTTAATGCCAAATATATATATGTGGTTTATTACAAAAAACAGTACTTACTTGACCCCCTCTATTTTCTTCCACAAAGACAACCATTTCCAACTATTTTGGCTTTTTCTTTTAGCATTTAACCCCTATTTCTAAATAATATATTTATAATGCTACTTAGTAATTTTTAAAGGTCTTAGACATTTTTAATGAATTTCCTCTGTAGAACATAAGAATTTAGTTCCCTTTCATGCTTATACCTCCCCTAAGCACAGACTTTTCCCTTTCTTTCATCTTTCCTACAAAGTTAAAATATAATTTCAATCAAATAAATATTTTGTATTTGCATAATTATGTATAAACACTATCCACACCTTAGCCATGATGTTTTTTTTCTTTTTATGTAACTTTCATTTCATCTATATTTAATAACCACCTCTTTTTAATTAACCTGGATTTCTATGTACCTACCAGACTCAACTTCTTAGCAGAAGTGCATCTATCACATTCATCTTCTTGCTGTGTTCTGCCCTCCTGATCCAATCTGGACTGCTTGTCTCTGGGCCCGCTGCCCAGCCCTCATTCTAACATCTCCTTTATCCTTCTTCCCAGGCATCTCCTTTCCCTCTCACTTGTGTTAGATCTCCTGAATCTCCTATTTTTCTCTTTCTCAGCTTATTTTCTCCTTTAGGAATAATACATTCTCCCATAATTTCCTAAGAAATGGTACACTGTGTTAATTTTGTAAGAACATTCATTTCTGGAAATGAATGCTTTGTTCACTAGACAAATCATGACACGTCTCTCAGGACAGGTCAACTTTTACCTCCTCCAGAAAAATTTTTCTGACTGCCTCAGGCAAAGTTAATCTTTCCTCCCTATGTGTTTCTATAACACTTCATCTATTAATCTCCTCACTCATCCATCCATTCACCCATTCATTTACATTTCCAGCAAATATTTATTGAGTACTCTCATGGGCCAGGCACTGGCATAGGCACAAAGATGAACAAACTTGATTTGAATTTGTTCACCCAGGAGAAGCCAGGGAAAGAGACTGAGAAAGAGAGGCCAATGAAAAAGGAGGCCAATCAGTCGAGAATGATGTTACACAAAGAGGAGAAGTGTTTTTTAAAGGACAAGATAATCACCTTTGTTAGGGGATGCTGAGAGGTACAGTAAGGTAAGAACTAGAAATATATGTTGCAGAAGACAACACAGGACTCACTGATGACTTGGGCAAAGGCAGTTTCTGTAGATACAGGGCAGGAAACCTGTCTGAAGTGAGATGAAAGAAGAAATCAAGAAGTACAGGCGTAGGCATAGGTAGTTCTTTGGAGACTTTTTTCTGGCAAGTGAAGCAGAGAGATAGAGAGGTATTTGAAGGGGAATGTGCGGTTGAGAGAGGCCTTTCAGTCATGACAGACACTATGACATGCTGAATGCTGTTGGAACAGACCCAACAGTGGGCAAGGCTGAGATGAAGGAAAGAGGGGGGATCCCCAAAGAATCTTCTAGCTCTTGGTCTCTATCCCCCTCTGATCAACCTTCTCTATCTTTCCTTGATGATTTCTTTTCTTAGTTTCTCATTGTTCCAAATTAATGATAAGTGGAACATGTAAAAGATTTCTCAAAATCTAAGGTTCATTTTTACAAATCCAACACTTGATTGTTTTTGTTGTCTCTTCTGTGGCTCTTAAGTGAAAAAAAAAAAAATCCCCAATCCACTGAGAAGTTATTTATCCTTAGGATAAACTTCCGATACCACTTAAAAATATTTGAACTTGTGCAAGTTACGTAAGATCTTTTTGCTACAGTTTCATGAAAATGGGTTTAATAGTAATAGCCAATCCACGAACTGTTTTCAGTATTAAATGGAACACTAGTAAAGTACAACAAATAATGTCTGATACACATTAAAGACTTGATAAATGTGTTGTCACATTTGTTGTGCTATTGTGGTCATCATCACCTTTATCTTCATCTTTGTCATCATCATCATTTAAGGTTGAGAGAAGATGAGAAAGGACAGCTCCAAATAAATGTCCTTTTGCCTAAAACCTAGCCCCTTAGATGGAGGTAGGGTCACATTGTCATATTAGTTTGACCTATCATGTAAACCCACACACACACACACATGCACACAGGATGCTTATATGTAGCACAAATTCTGATGTTAGAATGTTAGTTTTTTGTGTTTTTTAAATAATACTCAAGTCTTCATTTTAAACAGCTAAGCCAAATATAATTTTCTATGAAAAAAAACCTTATTAACTGTTTTTGAAGTCTAAATATGTTTTGCATATGCAATAAAAATTAACTTTTGAGTCTATTTTCAATTATAGCTGAAGAAAATGGCAAAATTGTAAAACCAGGCTGGTCTCTCCTGCAGTTATGGGTCCTTTGCTGACTTTGAGGAACACTTACTTGTCATATCTATGCACTTTGCCTACCTGTACGAGTTTGTTTCAGGATGATTTCTCAGGCTCTCAACCCTGTTCAATGGTTCACTGCAATTCTATCTCCTGCCAAAGCACTTCATTTTTTCATAATAAACAACAAAATCAATTAAGAAATGCTAATTAACAACAACAGACAATTTAATGTTTGAAAATGTGAGAGGAAAAGTTTGAGCAAAATACAGAATGTCGAAGGGGCACCTGGGATGCTCATTTGGTTGAGCGTCCAACTCTTGATTTCAGCTCAGGTCCTGATCCCAGGGTTGTGGAATCGAGTCCCATGGTGGGCTCTGTGCTGAGCATGGAGCCTGCTTAAGATTCTCTCTCTTTTCCTCTGCCTCTGTCCCCATCGTATGCTCCCTCTCTCTCTAAAATTAAAAAATAAAATATAGGATGTAGGATATTTCAGTGACTTCTATTTAAACATGACTTAAAGAAACACAAAGGATAGAATTTTGTTTTGGCAAGATGGCAACACTGCCATAAACAAAAAACTAAAACAAAGACATGATCTAAGGGATAAGTACCTGATTCCCAGTCAAACAGTATCCTAACAGATTTGTTTGCCAAATGGTGAATGCATTACATCAGCAGTACCAGTAAATTAAAATAAATGTAATTCCTTTATTTGCAAAAAAATGGTTTTAAATAATCTTGACCATCTCCAGACTATTGTGAAGTATTTAAACACCCCATTAAGGATGTCAAATACAAAATTGGTTGAGCTCTTCTATGACAATAATGAAAATGACAGAGCCAATTAGAGTATCAGAATATCAAACATTAAAGATGAAAAAAATCTTAGGGGCACCTGGCTGGCTCAGGTGGTAGAACATGTGACTTTGATCTTGGGATCGTGAGTTTGAGCCTCACATTGGGTGTAGAGATTACCAAAAAAATAAATAAAAGAATTATGAAATTGTTTAAAAAATAAGAAAGAAAATAAAAGAATGTTAGAAATAACCTTACCCTAATCTCTTAAATTATGTAGAAGAAAATTGAATATCAAGAATTGTGAAGGGTCTGATATTTTGCCATGCTTACAAGTGAATGCATTAACCTGCCCACAGATTTATAGAGGCTGGAAAAAGACACAAGACCCCTGGATCAGAGACAAAAGACTTTATTATCCATGGAATAGCAGGCAATATGAGCTTCATGTTCAAACTGATTGCCATTGCTTCCCTAGTCCCATCAGGGTGATGAGCTCCAGTGGATGCTATACAAGCTAAGGAACCTTGAGTTTAGGAAACCCTCAATCTTACAGGGTGGATGTTAGCAAACCTGTCTACTGTTTTCCAGGAAGGAAAAATTATCTTATCATCCTGGTCAGGAAGCAAATCTGGCATCTGCCCTGGAGGGAGACATTAGCTCTACAAACATCTGTGCAAACAGAACAAATGCCTCTTGTTCAGAAGATATGCAGAAAAGTGAGAGACACATGTTGAATTGTCTTTCAACACTAAGATTTAGGGAGGCGAAAAAGATTATTTAAGATCACCATCTAAACTGCTGAGTTCTTAATTAGTACAAAATATAATAGAAATATATTATTTCATATTTAATAGCTAGGTGGAGATACCCTAAGCTGTGAGTCCTAATGAACTAATTGAAACCCTAAGGTGTGAATCCTAATGAGCTACTGAGTTCATTTTCTCTCTGAATTCAGGAAGGACCTGTGACTTGATTTTAATCAAAGAAATAAAAAATAAAAAATAATAACATATATGTGCATATATATTATGTATATATAATAATATTCATTTATACATATACTAAAGGTGTTGGGATGTTATCCTATGACTAGATTACTCATCTATCTATTATCTATTTATCTATATGTATCTATATCTCAGGACACCTATGGTATATAGATAGACAGATATATAGATAAATCATCTAAGATTACACACACACACACACACACACACACACACACACACACACACACGAAATCTCTTAGCAGACCAAGACCAAGACCTGCTGGCCTTGAAGAAGCAAACTCATATAGTGACTGTGGAAGGGTTGATATAGCAGTCAATTTTGGGTGTCATCTTGGACCTAAGGACAACCTCCAGCCAAGAGCCAATAACAAGGTCCTCAGTCACAGAGCCACAAGGATCAGAATTCTGCCAACAGCCTAAACAAGTCTAGAAGCAGATACTTCCCTACTTGAACCTCTAGGAGAGAATGCAGCCTAATCAACATCTTGATTGCAGCTTTTTGAATCCCTGAACAGAAGCTCCTCAGCTAAGCTGTGCCCAGACTTCTGACCCAGAAAACCTATAGGCTAATAAATATGTGCTGTTTTAAGCTGGCAATTTGTTATGCAGCAATAGAAAACTAATGCAATAACAGCTCAGTACAGACCAGAATTTAATATATGGAATATGTCTTCAAGTTTACGCTGACACCACTTTGATTATTCCTTAGATTTTCTAAGTCACTTCTACAAATTTGGTTGTTTGTTTTTGCTTCATAGTCATCCCATCCAAAATAGAACCAAGGTTAATAAGCTTTCAGGTGATTCCCTGTTTCCTTTGGTGAAACCTTATTAATTATTCCAGTCCACAGAGTCTCTCTTTACTGAACCTATGCTTAGTATATTACTACAAAATTTAGCATTTGATTGTTCTTAACAATTGTACTGTTTTTCCAGCAGAATGCAGATCCTCTATTTAGTCTTACAGATATTTTTATACTTCCCACAGTATTTGCAACAGTGTCAGGCAAAAAGGAGATGCTTATTAAATATCTGCTGATTGATAAACATGATCTGATTATTCAGAAGCTTCTGTTAACAACTGACCTGGATATTACAGAATTTAATCAATATAAAATTGCCACACTCTCTACACCCCTCATCTGCCCTGAGTTGTTCTGCCTCATCTCCAAAGCCCAGGACTAAAGAAAGCTCTAGAAAAAGTGAGATTATGGACAGATAAATAGACAGACAGACAGACAGATAGATTGATAGAGAAATAAAGGGACACCTGGGTGGCTCAATCATTTGAGCTTCTAACTCTTGATTTCAGCTGCGGTCTGATCTCATGGTCCTAGGATTGAGCCTCATGTCACACTCTGCACGGGGAGTGGAACCTGCCCTTGATTCTCTCTCCTTCTCCCCTGTCCCTCTTTCCCGCTTGTGTGCACTCTCTTTCCCTCTAAAAAATAAAAAAATAATAGAAAAAATGAGATGTCTCTTTCCCCCCCACTCTGTCCCTTGCTCACTTGCCCCCTCTTTCTTTCAAAAAGAAAGAAAGAAAAAAAGAAAGAAGGAAGGAAAGAAAGAAAGAAAGAAAGAAAGAAAGAAAGAAAGAAAGAAGAAAAGAAAAAAAAGAAAAAAATGAGATGTCAAAATCACTTTCTGGGTTAGTTCTATTCTCAGTTACTACATGGCATAATTTATCCCCATGTCAGAGGGCACATCCAGTTGAATATTCAGGATCAGTCCTTATATATAAATTAAAATCAGAATTTCAACATACACGCTCCCCCCAAAAATAATATAATGGATAACTGGATGATTCTAAAAACAAGGAGAAAAGAAATTGCAAATATACTTCTAAAACTACAGACTTCATTGTAAATGAATGAATGAATGAATGAATGAATGAATAAACGTGTCTAAGCCAGTCACTTCTAATACCTAAAACTCTCTGTAGTGGCAAGCAGCCAGCATTCTTGGGATTATGTACCATAAAACTTTTGCATCATAAACCTTTCGTGTTTTACTTCAAACTAAAATATACCTGACAAGATAAAATAGCGGATAGTGTCAGGTTTGCCTTATGCCTTACGAAAAAGAACTGATGAGGCCAAAAAAATTGGTAGCGATTGCTATGACTCTTGTATGTTTGTCCATTCTCTACATGGAGTAGGAGGAGACAAAATCCAAACATATGTAAAAGTCTAGTTATTAAAAACAACCACATAACTTTCCTAACCTAAAAATATGGTGCTGTAGGTGTATTTTTTTGCCCCTTCCATATTTGAGGAGTGCTCTCTCTTTCTTTTTCACACACACACACACACACACACACACACACACACACTGAAATTTCTGCTTATCTCTTATTTACATGGACTTGTCAATAATTGTAAATAATCATCTGCCATTTGGCCTCAAATCAGTAGCTACTTACAGTTTCCTTTTAAAGATAACCTTATTGGGGCGCCTGGGTGGCGCAGTCGGTTAAGCGTCCGACTTCAGCCAGGTCACGATCTCGCGGTCCGTGAGTTCGAGCCCCGCGTCGGGCTCTAGGCTGATGGCTCAGAGCCTGGAGCCTGTTTCCGATTCTGTGTCTCCCTCTCTCTCTGCCCCTCCCCCATTCATGCTCTGTCTCTCTCTGTCCCAAAAATAAATAAACGTTGAAAAAAAATTAAAAAAAAAAATAAAAAAAATAAAAATAACCTTATTAAAACAATTGCTGTGATTCTAAAGCATAAAAGTCTAAGTACAGAGCTAGTGATAATGTTAATGACCTAACTTTTGTTTTTGTTACATTTCTTTGGGTAAATCACCTTTCTTTTCCATGAAATTCCTTGAATGCAGTTTCTTAGATGGCTTTCAAATAGTTTTAATTGATCCTGACTTGCTGCTGGTACTTATCTTTCAGTCTATACTAAAAACAAAGTATTTTAAAATAGAATTTCAAAACAGTATCAAAACAACCACTTCCCTTATGAAGAATACATTACACAATTATTCAGTGCCTTGCTCATATTCTGTGTTCAGTATATATTTGGAGAATTAACAATAGCAAAAAAAAAAACAAACAAAACAAAACTAGGAGGGTTCATTACAAGCAGAACTATTCCTGGAGGTTATGCTAAAGAAAAATTTTCAGACTGAACAGCAATGACACCAGATAGAAACTTTGTACTATATGATAAAAGGAAGAATACTAGAAATACTCTTTTTAATAAGACAATAGAGGGGTGCCTGGGTGGCTGAGTCGGTTGAGCACCTGACTCGATTTCAGCTCAGGTCATGATCCCAGGATTGTGGGATGGAGCCTGCTTAAGATTCCCTCTCTCTCTCCCTCTACCCATCTCCCCCATCGCACTCTGTCTCTTTAAAAAAAAAAAAAAAAGATTAATGCAAATATTATACTACTATATATTGGGGATTATAACATGTAGACTTGAAATATATATGATAGTAATACTACAAAGTTTGGTGGCGTAAGTGGAAATATAGTTATATGGTTCTTATATACAATTTTGTATAAGTTATACATTATTCAAGGTAAACTATCACAAGTTATAGATACAAAATGTAAACCCTAAACAACTATTAAAATATAAAACAAAAATAAGCACTTAAACAGCCAATAAGAAAAGAGGGCGATGTTTGCAAACTGGCAGCATAGGAATTTCTATTGCTCATTCTCTCCCAGAAACATCAATTTAAACAACTATATAGTAGGAAATACATTAACCTTATACATACTGTTTCAGAAAAATAGAGGACGATGGAACCCATCCCAAATCATTTTATGAGGCCAACACAATGCTCCAATAAACACAAAAAAACCTTAATAAATTACAAGCAAATTGAAATCAGCAATATATAAAAATGATAATACATCATGACCAAACCAGAATTATCTCAAGAATACAAGGAAGATTAAAAAAAAAAAAATACAAGGAAGATCGAACACTTAAAAATCAAAACAACAAAAAAAGGGATAAAATATTGATCTTAATAGATGTAGAAAAAAATAGTTGACAAAATTCAGTATTTGTGATTAAAAAGCAAAAATGAAAACTCTAAGCAAAGTGGTAACAGAAGGAAACACTCTAACCTTGGTATCGGGGTTATGCTGGCCATAAAACAACCCAAATTTATTATCTTACAGTTCTGGAAGTCAAGTCTAAAAAGGGTCCCACTGGACTAAAATCATGGTGTCAAAGGACTGAGTTCCTTCCTTGAAGCTCCAAAGGAGAATCCTTTTTATTTGCCTTTTCCAGTTTCTAAAGGCTGCCTCCACTCCTTAGTTTATGGCTCTGTTCCATCTTCAATCTCACTTTGCAGCATGCTGATTCTCTTTCTTCCACACATAAAGAACCCCTGTGATTACACTGGGCTCACACGGTTAATCCAGGATAATCTCCTTATTTTAGGGTCAACTGATTGGCAACCTTAACTCCATCTGCTACCTTAATTCCTGAGGATTAGAACATGGACATCTTTGGGTAGCCATTATTCTGCCTACCACAACCCATATCTCCACATACTATTAACCCACCCCTGGATTATTTCAGAGAAATCCCACACATTGTATCATCTCACACATAGCTATTTCAGTATGTGTTTTTATTTTTTATTTTTTTAAGTTTATTTATTTACATAATCTCTACACCCAACATGGGGCTCCAATTCATGACCCCAAGCTCAAGAGGTACACACTTCTCTGACTGAGCCAGCCAGGTGCCCCGCAGTATGCATTTTTAAAAGATGAAATCTTTAAAAGATGCATCTTTTAAAAAGTCACACGTAAAAAATAGCAAAAATTACTTAAAAGCATCAACTATCCTGTAATTAGATATCTCTTATTCTATCATGATTTAAAAAAAAAATTTCCAGGGGCACCAGGATGGCTCAGTCGGTTGAGCATCCTGACTCTTAATCTTGGTTCAGGTCATGATCTCACAGTTGGTGAGATTGAACCCTGCGTCAGGCTCTGTGCTGACAGTGTGGAGCCTGCTTGGGATTCTCTCTCTCCTCTCTCTCTGCCCCTGCCCTGTGCACACACACTCTCTCTCTCAAAATAAATAAACAAGCATAAAAAATAAATAAAATATTTTGCAGATTGAAAGAAAATTGAAATAAGATTCATAGCTTGCTTTGAATAATTTTCTATTTAAAGGACATTTCTGGGGATCCGTAATATTACTTTAAATCATTTTAATTATACTGTTGGTTAAATATATACAAACATGAAACGAGATATAAATTCCTCAAGTATTCGGGGGTGCCTGGGTGGCTCGGTCAGTTAAGCATCCATCTCTTGGTTTCGGCTTAGGACGTGATCTCACGGATCATGAGTTCCAGCCATACATCAGGCTCCGTGCTGACCATGCAGAGCCTGCTTTGGGATTCTCTCTGTCTCTGTCTCTCTCTCTCAAAAATAAATGAATAAACATTTAAAAATACTACTTACGTGTATGACTCTCATATATCTATAAAATAAAAAGTACTCTTGAAAGAAACTCATGTACCCAGTTTGAGAAACGCTGTTCCTATAACACTGTCTGCATCGTTCATTTTGCAATCAGTTGTATCAAGTCCTATGAGAGCCCTTCATTGCCTAAAGCTGTTGATTAATTTCATCATGTGATTACCATTCTTCAGGACACACCTTGGTCACCTACTATTTGCCAGTCACTTTTCCTAAGTAGAAAGAAACACAAAGGTGAACAAAACCTGGTCAATTGCTCATAGTGAATTTTTGAAATATTATGTATTATCAGAACCACTGGACTATAAGCTCAGTGAAGATGTGAACCAACTATTATGTGTCTTTATATTCTCTAAGGAGCCTAACAGAGTGCTTTTAAGTCAGTAATCAATGTTCAATAATTGATTTGACTTGAAAGCCTTTATTTTACTCATTCAGTTAAATTTGGCAGGCTGACTCAGAGAGAACCATGCAACTGTATTTCTCTTTTCAGCTTTAGAATGAAGAAGAGGTGAGCGTGTATGTTTGTTTTTTGGCAATGATGGCGAAGAAAAGGATGCTTGGTGATAGACAGCCACTGTGGAAATTTGGAGCCAAGCAAGTCATAAAGCTGACTCCATCGGGTACAGATCCTTACCAGTCAGCGTAATAGATGGATAGCTATTATGGGTCAACAGTGATGGATGGAATTTGCTCAGAAGAGCACAACACATTCAGCTCTTTGGGGACCAGGAACATCTATCACTAATGATTAATCCTTTCATGAGGTTAACAGAGCTCTTTTCTTACATTCTTTGCTCTTTGTATGGGGCCCACCGTCCTGCTCAAGAAATGTTTACTTTCTGGCACTATGCTATGTATATGGTTCCTAAGTATTTAATCAGGGGACTGCATGGTAGATTTGTCCCAACTCCCAGAACTGTTTCACAACCTGTTTTCCAGCATGTTCCCAGTCCTTACAATTTCTCCTACTGGACACACTCTTTGGCTTGTGTCAACTAATAATACATAACCCTTTAAAAAAATTCAATATGAGCAATTAGCCAACTTTTATTAATGTGATACAAATTTCAATATAATACCGAAAAGGGAACTTTTATAGACATCAACATATTTTAAAGCAATAGATTCATATATTCATTCTCAATGAATGCAGGAAGGGTATACACGGAGTGCAGATGAGTTTTGAAACACATGGCACATGCTGCTACTGTCCAAGAGGGTCAGTGAAATTTGGTGGCCCTGAGGAGCACGGGACCATAAAGACACTAAAAACAGAGAGCTATATCACAATTACATAAATCTAGGGTCTTTAATTATTCATATTTTTACTCATCCTTGACTATGGTATAAATCCCTTAAGGGCAGAGACCAGATTGTGCACATCTTTGCATCCCAGCCATAGAACTCAACGTGTTAGACCAACACCATGGTCATCGCCTGGGAACATGTTAGAAATGCAGAGTCACAGGCCCCATCCTAGACATAATCAAAATCTACGTTTAAACAAACTTCCAAGTGCTTTAAAGATGAAGAAGCAATGCTCTCCAGCACTGGCATAGTGCCATATGCACAATAAGATTCAATACCTGTGTTAATCAACCATAAGTCCAAAAACTTTATAAACCGTAACTCTATCAGGTGTATAGGTCTGAGAGAGAAAATATGAGAGAGAAAGGTAAAAAGCAGGCACTATAATAACACGCACATTACGGGAATGTTGTACTTTTTTGTGAACCCACCATAATTACATGCCCAAAGAATGGGACAGTCTAGCATATCTGTCTTCCAAGTGAGGTGTTTGCCTCTGAATGTACACAAAACCATCCTATCATATACGGAGAGAGAATGTTAGAATTTCTATTCACATTTTTATTTTTTTTTTAATTTAATTTATTTATTTATTTTTTTTAATTTTTTTTTTCAACGTTTATTCACTTTTGGGACAGAGAGAGACAGAGCATGAACAGGGGAGGGGCAGAGAGAGAGGAAGACACAGAATCGGAAACAGGCTCCAGGCTCTGAGCCATCAGCCCAGAGCCTGACGCGGGGCTCGAACTCGCGGACCGCGAGATCGTGACCTGGCTGAAGTCGGACGCTTAACCGACTGCGCCACCCAGGCGCCCCTCTATTCACATTTTTAAAAGAGCTCTACTAATATTTAACATTGAGGTTGACCCTGGTACCTACACTCAGTCTGCATGCCAGATGGTACGTGAACTCGTAGCGACACTCTTAGTTTACTGACATTTTCTGCAGTTTATATGTGCAGCGACTGTAACTAAATGACCAAAGGACTTCAAAGATTCCTTCAAGAGAAATGCAGATTGAAGATAATCCATGTAAATACAAGGAAAGCAATGACAAAAACAATCACAGCAGGTGGGGCACCTACTTCAGCTTAGCTCACAGTCTCACGGTTTGGTTTGTGAGTTCAAGCCTTCCATCCACATGGGGCTCGCTGCTGTCAGCACAGAACCTGCTTTGGATCCTCTGCCCCCCTCTGTCTCTACCCCTTCCCTGCTCACAATCTCTCTCTCTCTCTCTCTCTCAAAAATAAACATTAAAAAAAAAAAAAAAAAAACAACCAGAGTAGGCACTTACAGTCTTTATGTAAGCTCTTTGTCAGTCACATTCAAGACAAAAGTAGTGATAATCAAATCAAGTCTGACCTGAAATCAGCTAAATTCCCTAAATTTTGTAAGAGCTTTATTGTGGCATAATTGATATACAAATAACTGCACATATTTGGTGTGTACTATTTTCATTCTTTTTCACTAGATATATTTTAAAATAATTTTTATTATTTAAACTTCCCCAAAGCTCCACTATCACTCATGATTAGCTTTCCCTAAGAGTACGTTTTCATCTCTGCATACTGTGCTTTGTGAGACAGACCTTCCAGCAAGAACCGCTGATATGCTGAGTTCTGAGGATATACTCGGTAGAACCAAACCAAACCAAACCAAACAAAACAAAACAAAACAAAAGACACACACACAAACACAAGGAGCAGAACAGTGCATAAAGTGAGTGTATTTTATGGAAGAAAGAAATACACAATTTCTTTTTTTTCAATTTAAACACATCTCCATGAAATTTCACAATACTGGAGTCCAAGAGAAGGACCTACAATATTCTAGAGAAGGTCATATTTAAGGATCATATTTAAGGACCAGGAATTAGAATAATTTTAGACCTCTCAACAACAATACTAGGAGAAGAAGAAGACAATGAAAAAATTCCTTTCCCATTCTGAAGACCCATTACTTTTATTTTAGAATTCTATATCCAACCAATTAGCATAAAGGATAAAATACATTTTGAGACATGCAATTGAAAAAAGAGATACTTCCCAAAAAGCTATTTCTCAGAAAGCTTATAGATAAGATTCATGAAAATACAGGCATAAACCGAAAAAAGAGGAAGGTATGGAGTCCAGAAGACAAAGATCAAAACTAGGAGCAAGGGAAGATGAAGATAAAAGGAGACTTGGAATAAAGAGTTTGCCTTGTCCATCCTAGGTGGAGAGGGAGAACACTCCTGTGGGGCAGGTTGAAAAAATCTGGAAGGCACTTCCACAAAGATCAGATTGACAGCCATCCTGATGTGAGAGATCAGATTAAGAGACTCAAGCACATTGACAGTGTTTGGGATTCAATTAGTGATTAATAATAGATAACACTTATGGTGTGTTTACTATGTAGGCAGACACTCATCTAATACTTTGTCCATGAACTTTAGGCAATGAATGTAATATTGTTCCTATTTTACATATAAGAAAGAGGCAAAGCGGATTAAGTGGCTAGCTCAAGGTCACACAGCTAGTAAGAAGCAGTACTGGGGCTGAAACCCAGGCCATCTGATTCCAGAGGCTTTCTTTAACCATAATTCCATACTGACTCCCTAAGGGCACAGAAATGCCACCAATTAATAAAACCAAAATCAACTTCAGGAAAAATAGAAAATAGCGTAAGGAAGGAAAAGTAATTATAATTTTCTACATGATTGTGTTGTGAATGACATTTTTATAGTCCTAATGATATGAATATTAAATATTAATCTAACCGATATTATCATAGTGATATTTAAAATATTGGGAGATTTAGGCGGTGCTCATGCAGGAGACAGGGAGAGAGAGGAGAGCTAAATCCTCATCTTTCATAGTAGAAGGACAATAAAAGTCTAATGTGAAAAATACAAGCGGGTTAATTAGCAATATGGAGGCTAAAATCAAGGTCAAAGTATTTGAAAGTGTTGGTCTCTAGGGAAGGAAAACAAAGTAAAAAGACTAGACACTTCAGTTTATCTTAGCAACTTTTTTGGAACTGGTTGATTCTTTAAACTACATATATGAAATTAAACTATGTGTGCATTTAAACTATATAGATGTGCAATTTAAATTAAAATTGCAGGAGTGCCTGGGTAGCTCAGTCAGTTAAGCCTTTAAGCATCAGACTTAGCTTGATTTCAGCTCAGGTCACGTTCTCGCAGTTTCTGAGGTGGGGCTCTGGGCTGACAGCATTGAGCCTGTTTAGGAATGTCTCTCTCTCTATCTCTGTCCCTGCCCTACTCAAGCTCGCTCTCTCTCTTTCTCTCTGTCTCTCTCAAAATAAATAAATAAACTTTAAAAAACCTAAAATAAATGAAAATTGCAAAAAAAAAAAAACAACCCACAAAAAACAAAAACACACGAAGTAATAAATCTTAAGGGAAGAGAGGAATTTCCTTCCAGTGCTCTCCTTGTCCTTGAAGGAGTTTAGAACATGCTACCCCAAAATACGCTACTTTGGCATATTGATTATTTTGAGCTGAAGGCACTTGAGAAACAGCTGATGCAGGAAGGGCTTCTGATCTACCACCTTCTACCTAAAAACAGGCCATACAATTTCCTACAGGAAAGGAGCCCTCTCTGTACCAGAAGGCTCTTATCACCAGAGAACCAGGGAACTGACCATCGAAATGGGTCTTATGAACAAGCCTACTAAAATAACCCTCATCTTCCACTAGGTTTTCCTCTCCCATATAGCTCATGTCACTTCTCCCAATTAATTGCCCCCAGCCCTCTCTGTCATTTCCTCACAAACCTATCGTTTCTTTGTCAAAACAAAAAAGGTATGAAAGCTTACTGCTCTAGTCACTTCAGGTTTTCAATCTCTTCCAAAGGCCCCCCATGGACATGTAAAAATTTAATAAAATGTATGCTTTTGTTCTGGTAGTCTGTCTTATGTCAGTTTAACTATTAGGCCCAGCCAGAGACCCTCAGAAGAGAATTCTTCCTCCATGTCCTCCTGGATATGTGTGCTGGTTCAATTCTTTGGGAAGCAGAAACTGAGACTCACTTAGGAGCACAAATGGTTATGGGAAGGAAAACCAGGGAAAGAAGAGTGGAGAACACCGGACTGGGCAGAGGGAACCTACCACACAGACCTCACAAATCTCGCTCTGTCCAAGTGCAGGGCTCTGGAGCAAGGATCAAGAGGGGTCCAACATTACAGAAGGTGCCTGGCCCTCGTTCCACTGCTTCATCATTAACAGGGGCCCTGGAAAAGAGAGTGACCTCGGCTTGGACACCTAGCTGAGACTATCAGCTAACCTCTCTACTTGCAGGCAGACAGCGCGTCCTTTCTTGAAAGGAGACTTGAGCTGTACCTCTCAGTGTTGGCCATATATTTTTTTATAAAAAAACAAACAGAGTTGATGCCATAAAGCACATGTACTGCTTGTGGCTATTTTCCCACTTAAGTACTTTCTATTCTGTATTTCCGTCTTATTTAATATTAACGAAATCATTACTACATCAGAATTATTTTAATATTAAATTCAATATGTGTATGTAATTTCAAACCAATATAAAGAGATAAAGTGAAAACTAAGTCCCCAGTCCAGACTCTAATTACTCTAGAATCCCAATTACTGGTTTCTTACATATCCTCTCAGAGACAGCCTATAGATTAAACGAATTAACTTATGTGCAGTGCTTAGAACATCACCTAACTCGAACCAAATGCCATATAAATTTTTCCCGATAGTAGTAGAGGGGGAGGCGACAGTAGGGTGGGGAATAGGTACTCATAGTGGTAGCAGGGCGTAGAATCGGTCTACCTCACTCTTTTCAATGGCCACATGGTATAATTTACCAGCGTGTAATATAATTTTTTAAGCATTCTCCTTACAGAGGGGACAACAGATAACAAAAAGTTACCATAATCTCCAACAAATACAGAAATTAGATGTGTCAAAAAACAAATTATAGGGGAACCTGGGTGGCTCAGTCAGATGAACCTCAGACTTCAGCTCAGGTCATGATCTCACAGTTCACGGGTTCGAACCGCACATCGAGCTTTGCTCTGACAGCGCTAAGCCTGCTTTGGATTCTGTCTCCCTCTTTCTCTGCCTCTCCTCCACTCACACTCTCTCTCAAAAGTAAATGAATATTTTAAAAATAATAAAAATAATAATAAAAATTATAAAATTCTGCATACCCTAAGATCCGAGTTAGAGTGAGAACTGGGAACACTTGGGCTAACGTGATGTTGAGTGCGGACAAAATGGGGTCACATAATTATTCAACCTTGCCTCGAGTGTAAGTACCAGGGACACACCTGCCACAGTTAACTGGCATCTCCAAACATGCTTATTTGCAGATATTTCACAGGCAGTGTCATGAACAAAAGAGATGCTTTCATTAAATCAGTTCTATTAGAGAGGTAACTACTGAAAGTCTCTCAAAATGGGGTGCCCAGGTGACTCAGTGAGTTGAGTGTCCGACTCTGGGTTTTGGCTAAGGTCACGATCTCAGGGTTTTGTGAGTTTGAGCCCCACGTGGGGTTCTGCGCTGACAGTGTGGAGCCTGCCTGGGATTCTCTCCCTCCCTCCCTCCCTCCCTCCCTCCCTGCCACTCCTCTGCTCATGCTGTCTCTTTCTCTCTCAAAATAAATAAATAAACTTAAAAAAAAAAAAAAGCTGCATAAGTGCTGATGGCATCAATATTACCTTGGTAAAGTACATGCTAAATTGCAGAGGTATCTTAATTTTGGTCACTTATCTCACAGATATGCCCTTTCCAGCACACTTGTTAAGAAACATAACTCTGAGTCCACAGTGCTGTGGCATTTTTTGTTTTGTTTTGTTTTAATCTCTGTGCCCAACATGGGGTTTGAATTTACAACCCTGAGATTAAGAGTCACATATTCTACCAACTGACGCAGGCAAGGTCCCCCACCTTGGGGTTTGAATTGTGTCTCTGACATTTATAATTGGGTGACCCAGGGTAAACTTAACTTCTCGGAGGTTCAGTTTCTTCCTTATCAGTAAAACGGCGGGATGGGAAGAACTATATGACTGCTGCTATTAGCAATGGCGTATCTTATTTTCCGATTTAATCTAGTTCTAGTTACAGAACATTTTTTTGCTCAGTTATGATTTAAATAATTTTATTTAAAAAAGAACCATATCTCAATGTTGAGTCTCAGGTGATTTATGAAGCCACAAAACTATCCCTAAAACCCAAAGTCATCATTCCATCAACAGGAAAGTGTGAGTTTGGGCACATTTGACAGTGGAGCAGAGGGCTATGGTGCTAGGAAAGGTTTCTGCAGTAGACCTGATAGGAGAATCACTTGAAAGCAGTACACAGTATTTCCCAGAGGAAATCAGACCACTGCTACTTTAAAAATGATTAATAATGTTAATGAGTGTTTAGCATTCTTGAAAGGATAGCTTAATTGACTACATAGTCCTAGGGGACTAAAAGTGCAGTATAAGAATGGAATCCTGGCTTTACTTGAGTCAACTTTTGAAGCCAAGAAAATTAAACAAGGATAAGAATCCATGTGCTTCAAGGACATTATTTGAATAGGGTTCTTTTTAAAAAGTCATCAAGAGCCATTGGGGCATAGAGGGATTAAGTGGGGAAAAGAAGCACTATCATTTATATTGGGGCTGCATCATTGCTTTAAGCATCCTGTTTTTGCTTGTAGACTGAAACTGTGGTGTAGAGATCTTAGGCTCTCCCTAAATTTCAGGTAGCACATGTAACCTAATAGCTGCTTGCCCAATAGGGGGCGCTCCTGAAATAGAATGACTTACAGTGGAATAATCACGTGAAGAAAATAGTACTGTAGGCAGCAATAGCTGAGGGAATCACAGACTCATGTGGTTTTTAGATAAGAAAGTCCCAATTCCTTAGATGCATTATCAAAATTATCAGCGAAGAGGTAATTGGACCTGCAGACTCCTTTTGTAGAATTCTCTAAGGAACAAAATTACAGATATTAGCATCTTGGTTGGACACCAGGAAGGAAGTATAGCAATACAATCATTGCCTTCAGGAAAAACTTACTGAAAAGACAAGTGATACTACCCCCTTTATTATTGAACTTTTCTGCTCTTTTTATTATTTTTTTAATGTTTATTTATTTTTGAGAGACAGAGTGCGAGCAGGGGAGGAACAGAGAGAGGGAGATACAGAATCCAAAGCAGGCTCCAGGCTTTGAGCTGTCAGCACAGAGCCCGCAGTGGGGCTCAAACTCACAAATGGTGAGATCATGACCTGAGCCAGTCAGACGCTTAACTGATTGAGCCACCCAGGTGCCCCAAAAAGACAAGTGCTCTTCCTAATGCAAAAAGTAAATTACAACAAAAGGCAGTATGTCAATAAGAATCCAGAAAACAAGAGACAGTTCTCAACTCTTAGGTGGGGAGGGCACTGCTGTTTGGTCTTTTTTTTTTTTTTTAATATTTTTTTCAACGTTTTTTTATTTATTTTTGGGACAGAGAGAGACAGAGCATGAACGGGGGAGGGGCAGAGAGAGAGGGAAACACAGATTCGGAAACAGGCTCCAGGCTCCAGGCTCCGAGCCATCAGCCCAGAGCCCGACGCGGGGCTCGAACTCACGGACCGCGAGATCGTGACCTGGCTGAAGTCGGACGCTTAACCACTGCGCCACCCAGGCGCCCCCTGTTTGGTCTTTTTATTGGAGGGGGTGGGGGCAGGAAAAGGTGAGTGAAAGTCACAGGGCAGCTGGACCAAAAACCTAGAAGTGGACAAGAAAAGAGAGTTTCTAGAAGCCAGTCAGCAGGAGTAGAGATTTTGTACTGCAAAATTTGGAGAGAAAAAAAAAAAAATAAAGCTGTGAACAGAAATGAACTTCCTATGAAGACATTGGCTGAGGGAGATAAAAAGACTTCAAGTAGGAGTGTAAATGAGGAAAAAAGCTGAAGATTATTTATTTGATGGTCAGGGCATTTTGAAGGAAATTGCTATTGGAGGTACTAGATAAAGTGCTATCTCAGTTCCTGCTAGAAGCCCTTCATAATTTTCCAAGGTTCCTGCCTGAGACTGCTGTACATTCTCCTTCCTTTTCCACACTTTCTTCTGTCTACTAAGAGTAATAATAGCCACCATTTATTAAGGATCTGTTTCTGCAAGGACTTTCTGCCCCAGTCAACAACCTAGCCTTAATAAAAAACATCATTATCCTTTTCCTGATGAGAAAGGGTAAGGAGCACTCTACTTTCTCATGGCTGTTAAGTGGTAAAACCAGAATCTGACCACTGTTTTTTTTTTTTTTTTAAGTTTATTTATTTATCTTGAGAGAAAGTGTGTGTGCGCCTGGGTAGGGGGGGGGGAGGGGGGAGGGGAGAGCACAGAGAAAAGGAGAAAGAGAATCCCAAGCAGGCTCCACACTATCAAAGCAGAGCCCCACACAGGGTAAACTCACAAAACCTGAGATTACCACCTGAGCTGAATCAAGAGTTAGATGTTTAACCTACTGAGCCACCCAGGTGCCCCAACCACTGTTCTAACACCAACATCAATGTTATTTTCACTATGCCTTTAAAATTCAGGGAGGCTAAAGAAGACAAAGGATAGTGCTTTGTCTTTCTGAAATTTAGCAACCCGTGGGGATTCTATGAATGGCTACATTTCATGGCTAACATCTTCATGATACTGGTGGTCATATATGGTGGGAAAAAATAAAAGCTGAGAAATCTAGTCTCCTTTGATTATTTTCTCTTTTTTTCCTTTTCCCCCACCAATCGCTCCCCATCAGCCTGCAAAGGCATTTCAAAGGTCTGCCACGTGGGCAAGCACTGGGCATCCCGAGTGTTGGTGGGGCCATAGGCCTGTGATGCCACAGGCTCCTCTTTGCCTCACTGGGCTCCTGAGAGTCTTACAGAGCACGCTTGTGTTGCTTGGAAAAGCTCGCCTTTCAGGTAAGAGCAAGTAAGGGATTCAAGGCACACATTCGTTTCGCAAAATGGTAGGTCTCAGATGGCCAAGTGCCCAGTCTCTGGCAAGGCAGCCAGCATCGCTCACACGCCCTTACAGCGCAACAAAGATAACACATGGCGTGCGCCCCGCAAAGACAGTGCCCCCCAACCTCACCCCCGCAACACACACACAGTAGGACTAGAATCACCCGCCCCGGACAGGGGCCAGGTGTGCTTCCCTTACCACCAGACACCCAGCTTCTCTGTACTCTGGCTGCAGCGGTGACGGGCGGGGGCGGGGGGAGGAGTCGCTAGAAGGGGAAATGACGCCAGCGCTGGGCTCTGGCACCTGAGGCGCCCCCTGGAGCGTTGCCCAGGAACGCGGAGCTAGAGTTGAGACGGTGAGAGCCCAGGCAGTGAACAGCACCAGCCGCACAGCCCTCCCCATCACTGGGGAGACACAGGCAACAGGCCAGAGCTAATGTCTGCTGCACCAGCACTCCCCACCCCTGCACCATGAGGCAGGAGGGCAAGGTCAGACCGCAGTCCACACCCCTGCCCTGTAAACACTGCCAATCTCTGGGGAAGAGAGAGCTTGGGGTCACCATATTAATCACCTCTTTTGATCTTTTATGTATTAGCTATTTCTTCACTCATTAAAGAAATACTTATTGAAGGGACGCCTGGATGGTTCAATTGGTTGAGGGTCTGACTCTTGATTTCAGCTCAGGTCATGATCCCAGGGTTGTGAGTTGGAGCCCCATGTCCCATTCTGAGTGTGGAGTCTGCTTAAGATTCTTTCTCTCTCCCTTTGCCCATCTCTCTCTTTCTAAAAAAAAAAAAATATATATATATATATATATGTACTTATTGAATATCTACTATATGCTAAGTATAGGAGATCCTAATCCAATAGAAAAGACAGTCTAATAAGACACATTTATATGC
Organism: Herpailurus yagouaroundi; assembly: GCF_014898765.1. Taxonomy (NCBI): domain Eukaryota; kingdom Metazoa; phylum Chordata; class Mammalia; order Carnivora; family Felidae; genus Herpailurus; species Herpailurus yagouaroundi. The sequence goes on from NW_024412403.1 coordinate 56,890,479, forward strand.
AACCACTAGGCAACTGTTCATTTCATTACCTCATATACCATTGTCTAACCTGAAGGACAAGATTAATTTTTAAAAATAGATATAAGCCTTAAATATATGAAACATTTACTTCTTAGAGTTTCAGAAAGTACATTTTGCTAACAGGAAAATGTCTATGGCTTTTTTGAAAGTCTCTTTTTCTTTTCTAAATCTAAAATCACTTTCAAGTAATGTTAGATTATTTACCATTTTGGCCATATATCCACTAATTTGCTTTCATAAAATATATGATAAATAGCAGAAGGTCAGGTGTGTTTTCACTGAGTTGTTAATCTCCCTCCCTGACTAGTGCATGTTTAGTATTCTAGATTAATAATACTGCAACTCTGATGCCACACTCGTTTTCAATTACCTGTTAATTCGTAAGTGACACTTTTTAAAAGATAGACCACTTGGCACTTTGCCTTCTTTCTCCTGATTTCCTGAGAGCCTTACTGGGAACTAAACTGAGGAGGTTTCTAAATCATATCTGAAAGGGAATGCATATAAATGTTCACACGCATATGCACAAAACATCTCCAGAAGACCTCTTGAGAGTCCTAACATTGATTTTCTCTGGGGGGAGAACCCAGTGGACAGAGAACAGAGGCTTTTCACTCTTTGGTACTTGCATTTTGAACTGTCTGAATGAATTTTCTATTCAAAAAAATAAAAACAAGGATAAATATTTCACATTTGTTCTACCTAGTCTCACTGCCAGATTGGGATCCTATTAAAATAGCCTTTGACTTTGGACTTCAGTAGCACTAAACTTCTTTCCTCTGGATTCAAAGAGTCTTATTTTAATTATACAAATGAAGAATTGCAGTTCACAAAAGTGAAGTCTCTCAAAAAAAATGCGTAATGTTTAATCAGTGGAAACAAAGAAATGGGTATTTCAACTCTGTAATAGGTGCACATGTATTAGTGCACATGAGTTCTTTATGGTATATTATAATGAAAATGGCCTTAATTTGTTCACATCTCTCTACATCTCTCCCTTGGTTAATCCCCTCCCTCTCTAACTTTTGTGCTTGGCTGTGTGACTAGATTTGGCCACTTGAATGATGGAAAATGTGACTTACACAGAGAATTAAAAGGTGTTTATACATTGAGACTTGCCTTCCCTTGCTACAGGGAACCCTTCGGCCGCCATGGGAGGGAGCTTGGCCAAGACTGCTAAATGATGAGACTTATGCTGCCATCGTCCAGCTGACATGGAACCAACCTCCATACTGATAAACAAGGGTCCCCCTAGACCAACTAGCCCGTCCTCTCCAGCATGTGAGTAAAGCATCCTGGACCACCCAGCTCAGCGTAAACAGCCCAAACCAAAGAACTCCCCAGGGATCATTTTCCATTGCTATGCTGTTAGGGTGAGTTTTTAAGCAGCAAAAAGCTAACAGATAAAGTCTACAATATGCATCAAGATTCATTTAGAAAATACAGTCAAGTAAATCTCAGAGCTATTTTAGAAGTTCTTCTTTTACTTAATATGAGCATGTGAAGACAAGACACAGCCGTGATTGGGGCCAAATTGTGGTCAAGAGACCTAGAGTTTATTTAGTCAAAGGTTCTACACCAGGGAATTCTTTTGGCCGTCTATACCAATTTTCTCTCTTGCTCATCTTTATTGACCATGGGCTTTTCATTAACCTCAGAGGCCTATGAAGTAAGTGACATGAGTTTGCTAAACAAGAATAGAGTCAGACCATCTTACACAGGCCTCTTTCTTGAAAGTGGCCAGTTACATAAAGAACACAATCCTGAGAGCCTTGACATCCGAAGCAACAAGTGAGAGTGGTGGTGAAGGAAGAGGTGAATGTAATAAAAGAAGGAATTCCTCTTAATCTTCACTTCAGCCTCTCATGCTGTACCACTCTATTGATGATGTCCTCTCCTACATCTTCATCAACTGTCAGACTGAATATTTGTGTTCCCCTAAAATTCATTTGTTGAAATCCAATCCCCCATGTGGGGTATTTAGAAGTGGGGCCTATCAGAGGTAATTAGGTCATAAGTCTTCATAAATGGGATTAGTGCCCTTTATAAAAGGCCGGAGAACTAGACTACTCTCCACCACGTGAAGACACAAGGACATGTCCATTGTCTGCTAACTGCAGGAGAGTTCTCATCAGAACCAGACGATGTTGACATCCTGATCTGAACTTCCAGCCTCCCGAACTGTGAGAAGTAAATTTCTGTTTGTTTGTGAGCCACCCAGTCTATGGTACTTTGTTAGGGCAGCCCGAATAAACTAAAACAAACCTATGCTTAAATTGATCATAATGTCAAGTTCTTGTCTGATCTCCAACTGACCATTTTCAGTCTTCTTTGCTCACCTATGCTAACTTGCAGGAATTTTTAGGACTTTTTCCTGAAGACAAAACCTCTCCCTGCATTCTTTCTAAGCAACCTCATCCACAAGCATCAGCTACCAGTACCGGCCAGTGCTTTGCAGAAAGTTCTCCAACAGAAGCTTCTCTCCTGAGTTGCAGACCAAATTACCTCAAATAGATCCAAACCTGAACTCAGTGCCTTTCTTACTAAATCTGATTTTATGCCTCTAATTCCTATTTCATAAATGGTAACACCAACCACCCACACTACTTAAGGCAGGAAGCCTACAATGAGGCAATCCAGCCCTCACACAACCAATAGGTCCACTGAGTCTGTCACATTTTTACCCCTTCTGCCACTTTTTCAGGCCCACTTTTAGGCCCTAAATTATTCCTCATTTGGATTCCTAATTCCTTAGTAATAGATTCCCCCTAATTGACTTTCTTTTATCCTCTTCTAGTTTTCTCTAGCACACATGTCAAATCCATTCACTTCCTTGCAATCACCTAACCCTTCAGCACCTGTAGCTGAGTAGCATAACCAGGGCTGCTGAGAAGTTCTTTAGGAGCTGAAAGTTTATACAAAAGTGTGTATTCACATTTTTCTGGAAAGAGGGTGTATATATTCCATCACATGATCAAAAAGAGGTTTAGATCCCAGAAATGATTTAAAAATTGGCCCATAGGACAAACTTATGATTTTCTTATCTCTTCCACTACCACTATATATCAGGTTCCAATCTTTTTTTTTATGCTCTTTTTTTTTTTTAAGAGAGAGAGAGAGCCGAGGAGAGGGGCAGAGGGGTAGGGAGGGAGGGAGGGAGAGAGAGAGAGAGAGAGATTGAGAATATTAAGCAGGCTGCATGCTCAGCACAGAGCTAGACATGGGGCTTGATCTCATGACCCTGTTATCATGATCTGAGCCAAAATTAAGAGCCAGATGCTCAACCAACTGAGCCACCCAGGTGCCCCAGGTTCCGGGGTTTAGAGCTGCTAAAATGAATCACACTGCTCTCAGTGTCACGCTTTGTGTGCATTATTCCCTGTATCAAAATACCCTCCATTTCTCTTTCCATTGAAAACGCTACTTGGTTCTAGGACCTTCCCTCTGCAATATTTCCTTTCTCACTCTGGTACGTGAAGTACAATTAGATACTTTTTTGTATACTCATAGTACCTGCAGCTGTCCTATTTTATATTTACATATATATTTATGTATACATATTTTATATTTGATATTTACATATACATATTTTATCTGTCTTCTGAGATTGTAGTTTCTTGAAAAACGGATTTTATCTTGGCTCATACATAGTATAATAGCCTCCTAGGGGTGCCTGGGTGGCTCAGTTGGTTAAGCCTCTAATTCTTATTTTCAGCTCAGGTCATAATCCCATGGTTGGTGAGTTTGAGTCCTATGTCAGGCTCTGCACTGACAGTGTAGAGCCTGCTTGGAATTCTCTCTCTCCCTCTCTCTATACCTTTCCCCCAACTCTCACAATAAATAAACTTTTTTAAAAAAGATTAAAAAAAAAAGAATAATAGCCTCTCAAAGAAGCTCCCCATCCTTTTACCTAGGACCTGTGAATACGTTTCCTTGCATGGCAAAAGAGACTTTGCAAATGTGATTAAATTGAGAATTTTGACATGAGAAAGTTATCCTGGATTGCCCTAATGGACCAAATGTATTCACAAGGGCCTTATTGGAGAAAGGGAGGAGTGTCAGAAAAGTAGATGTGACAATGGTGGCAGAGGTTGAAGTAAGTGTTGAAAGAAGGGCCACACACCATAGAATGCAAGACAGTATCTAGAAGGTTAACAAGGCAAGGGAGCAGGTACTCCTTTAGGGCCTCCAGAAGGAATGTGGCCCTTCTGACACCTTGATTTTAAGACTTTTGAGCTCTGTAACTGTAAGGTAATTTGTTTCAAACTGCTAAATTTGTACTAACTTATTACAGAAACAAAAAGAAACTAGTACACTTGGTAATTCTGGTATTCTAGATCCTAGTAGAGTACTGAGTTTAGAATAAGTGAACAACATTTTCCTGGAAGAATTTCTCACTAAAGTTGAGTATGACTAAAGTCCTGACCATGTTGGTTACTCACTTTGGGCCTAAACTAAGTAGCCACTTAACTGATTAATATTAAACACTCTTTCTTGTCTATTTTTGCTTAATTAATAAAAATCTATCTTAACCCTCTTGATTCCTTTGAAGGAGGTAGGACAACATGAAGGATGTATTAACTAAGAAAAGTGGTGTGCTGTGGCCCTTTCTCTAAGGAAATAATGTTGGGTGAAGACTTGAATTCTGAGTACCTTTTAATCAGGCAAAATTTTAGTAAGGGTATTCAGTCATTGAAAGTGAGAAAAAGGCTGATAAGTATGAAGGAATGAAAAAAAAAATCTGTTTAGCTGAAGGCTAAAGAGCAAGAAAGAGAAGGAATGAAGTATGGAAGATACGGAAAAAGAAAATCCTGCAGAGCCTTGGAAGGGGGTCCCCCTTGGTTAAAAGCAATGGAAAAACACTGGAAGAGGGGCAAGGGATGGGTGGGGACAGAGCATCACAAACCAGATTTGACTTTTGAGAAGAGGTCTCTGGCTATACGTATTCAGGTATTGGATTAGGGCAGATGCATATTGAAAGGAGGAGATCAGAGGGCTTTCTTTGTTTTCCACACAACTTTTTTAATTAAATAAGATGAGCTTAGTAAAAAGAATAACAATTATAGAAATTCTCCATCATCACACCCATGAATTCCTATCAGTAAAGATCTAAAACCATTTTATTAGCATTCTCTAAAGGGAAATCCTATTTACATCAAAGATTACATCCATTCAATTCTTTTTTTTTATTTAAAAAAAATTTTTTTTAACGTTTATTTATTTTTGAGACAGAGAGAGACAGAGCATGAACAGGGGAGGGGCAGAGAGAGAGAGGGAGAAACAGAATTGGAAGCAGGCTCCAGGCTCTGAGCCATCAGCCCAGAGCCTGACACGGGGCTCAAACTCATGGACGGTGAGATCGTGACCTGAGCTGAAGTCAGACGCTTAACCGACTGAGCCACCCAGGCGCCCCTACATCCATTCAGTTCTAAGGGCAAATGCAGATGGTGGCTATAATAGTGCACCTAAGAAGTGCCAAAATTATTACTGGAAGAAAAGGAGAAATCACCACATGTTACAATAAATTGATGTTTACACTATCACCTCATTCTTTAAAGATCCATATATGTCATTTAGTTTCTGATTTATCATCTTATCCCATGTGTTCTAATCAACAGATTTAGTAATTGATGTATTATATTTCTGATAGTCCTTGAATTAGTTGCTACAAATTTTCCAAGAAATTTTTTAAAAAACTTTTTTATTACTGGGGCACCTGGGTGGCTCAGTTTGTTGAGCATCCAACTTTGGCCCAGGTCATAATCTCATGGTTCGTGAGTTCAGGCTCCACGTAAGATTTGTACTGACAGCATGGAGCCTGCTTGGATTCTCTCTCTCTCTCTCTCTCTCTCTCTGTCCCTCACCTGCTCATGCTATCTCTCTCTCTCAACAATAAACATTAAAAATAAATAAATAAATAAAACAACTTTTTATTACAAATCTATTAACCACTATTTCCAAGTGTATTTTACTCAAAAACCTGATAAAAAAAATCATAACATATAATGGAAGAAAAAGTAAACAAGTTATATATATATATATATATATATATATATATGTATATATATATATGTATATATATATATGTGTGTGTGTGTGTGTGTGTGTGTGCATATATATTTACATACATATGTATCTATAAAATACAGAAAAAGAAACTTTATTTAAAATGTGAATAATCTGTATGAATAAATTTGTAGAAGAGTCCTGAAAGTCATAAAGGAAAATTTTACAAAATGGAAAGGTAGAACATATTCTTGGAAGGAAAACTCTGAGAGCTAAAAATGTCAAATCTCTTTTGAATTATCTATAAACTTGCTCTTATTCCAATAAGAGCACTAAAATATGTCTTTCTTCTGGGAGCCAAATAATTTTAAAGTTAATATGTAAAAATAAAGTAAGTGATAGCTGGGGAAAAATTTTTAAAAAAAAGTAGCATAATATGCTGTCCCAAAATATGCTGCTTTGGCATATTGATTATTTTTAGTTTCTACATTGTTATTGAAAAGCAAGAAATGCAGGAAGAAGCTTTCTATGAACTCCCCTTATCTGCCTAAAATCAAAAGAAACTCAGTTGTCATAAATCCCCTCCCCAGGGAGCTTCATCAACCAGGGAGGACTGACACATCACAGGAGAAGAAACTAGAAGGAAGGAAACTAGAAGCCAGCACCACATGCAGACAAACTTTGTCACAAATGAATATACTGCCCAGTTATTCTTTAAGATACCATTCATCTTTCCTAAAAATCATTTACTCTCCTCTAAGAGGCTAACATTTCCCCTCCCCTTTCTCTATTAAGATGACATTTAAGCCTGAATTCAAAACTGCTTCTTTGAGTTGCTTGTTTTTCCTTGGGTATCTCATGAAGTAAACTTGTTTCTCTCTTGTTAATCTGTCTTTTATTATAGGGGCCTCAGCCAAGAACTCAGAAAGGTAGGGGGAATTTTTTTCTCCTCTATAATATTAAAGTTAATTCTAAATCTACATTTAGAGAATGCTAACCTATAGTAATTGTCATACTAATAATATTATTAGTAGTAATAATAAAAAAGCATGGGGTGCCTGGGTGGCTCAGTCAGTTAAGCATCCGACTTCAGCTCAGGTCATGATCTCACAGTTTGTGAGTTCGAGTCCCACATCTGGCTCTGTGCTGACAGCTCAGAGCCTGGAGCCTGCTTCAGATTCTGTGTCTCCCTCTCTCTGCTCCTCCCTGGCTCAATCTCTGTCTCTCTCTCCTTCAAAAATAAATAAACATTAAAAAAAATTTTTTTGCTAAATAGTAATAATAAAAAAGCAAACCTAAGACTATCCATAGAAATCAATAGAATAGAACTGAAAGCCCAAATATAGACCAAAACACACAGGTGCATTTAGGATATGATAAAGGTACCATTTCAGGGCATGTCTCGTTCAGTTGGTAGAACATATGACTCTTGATCTCAGGACCGTGAATTCAAGCCCCACATTGGTTGTGGAGATTACTCAAAAAAGTAAAATCTTAAGATATAAGACAAAAAAGAAAAATATAAGATAAAAAATAAAAGAAAAAAAAGGTAGCATTTCAATTTAGAGGGCAAAGGTGGATTATTTAAAACTGTATTGGTACAATTGGGAAACCATCTTAGAATTAAAAAAAAAATTTTTTTAATTTTTAATTTATTTTTGAGAGATAGAGACAGAGCACGAATGGGGGAGGGGCAGAGAGAGAGACGGAGACACAGAATCCGAAGTAGGCTCCAGGCTCCAAGCTGTCAGCACAGAGCCTGATGTGGGGGTTCAACCCCATGCATGACCTGTGAGATCATGACCTGAGCTTAAGTCGGAACTGACTTAACTGACTGAGCCACCTAGGCGCCCCAGCCATCTTAGAATTTTTAAAAAATAGTTGAGTCTGGAGTGCCTGGGTAGATCAGTCAGTTGAGCAATCAAGTCTTGATTTCGGCTGAGGTTTTGATCCCAGGGTTATGGAATCAAGCCCTGCATCGGGCTTTGTGCTGAGCATGGAGACAACTGCTTGATTTTAAAGCAGTCCGTTGAGGCGCCTGGGTGACTCAGTCAGTTTAGCGTCAGACTCTAGGTTTCAGCTCAGGCCATGATCTCATATCTTCATTGGTTGGAGGCCTGCGTGGGGCTCTGCACTGGCAGTGCAGAGCCTGCTTGGGATTCTCACTCTCCCTCTCTCTCCACCCCTCCTCTACTCATGCTGTCTCTTTGAGAGACATCTCTCAAAATAAATAAACTTAAGGAAAAAAAAAAAAGGTTTGAAAGCAGTCCTCCCTCCTTCTGGAACATGATGGTTACAGTGTTTTTAATGTTCCATTCTTTTACCTATGAAAGGCTCAATAGTTCAAATGCATTAATTTGATAATTCATTAAGTACCTACTATATGCTAGATTTAAGACAGGGTAATAAAAATACAGCCTCTGCCCTTGAGAAGTTTACTTTCTCAGGGAACATTGAATCATTAAGTAGCAATTGTGACTTTGGCATTAGGCCAACTTGATTTGGATTCTGGATTTTGAAAGTATTGGTTCTGTTTCCTTGGGCAAGTTATAAGCCATTTTAGGCCTCATTTTTCTGAATGGCTCCCTTTCCTTATTTGAGTCCAAACATGACTTATTAAAAAGTCTTTCCCTAACTACATAATGAAAGAAGATCCCCTTCAGTAATGACTCCTCTTGGCCCCTGTACTCTTTTTTCACAAAAGTTGGCTCTCCATTTGTACTTTATATGTACGTGATATGTCTTCTCTACCATACTCCGAGCTATATAGGGTCAGGGACCATGTCTATTTTTTTCACCAGGGTCCGCTCTGCTCCTAACACAACCCCTGGCACGGAGGCCACTAATAGGTATAAGCCATTTTATTCTCTTTACCCTGGTCTCCAAGATTAAGATTGAGCAGACCCATTCACTCTGTCCCCTCCTTGCTTGAGTCAGGCACCTCTCCCTTATCTTGTCCCATCTGAACTGTTGTCTTTCTTTGTCTGTGCCCCCCACCACAATGTCAGCACGGGCAATATTTCTAATCAGTTTGTACCATCAGAGATGAACAAAGACTGGTTCTCTGAAGGACCATTAAGACACATGGAATGAACGCTGGGTGGCTCAGTTGGTTGAGCGTCCGACTTTGGCTCAGGTCATGATCTCACAGCTCATGAGTTCAAGCCCCGCGTCGGGCTCTGTGCTGACAGCTCACAGCCTGGAGCCTGCTTTGGATTCTGTGTCTCCCTCTCTCTCTGCCCCTGACCCACTAGCATTCTATCTCTGTCTCTCTCAAAATTAAATAAACATTAAAAAAAAAAAAAAAGACACATGGAATGAACAAATAAAACTCTAATTGCAGCAACTTTATGCTAGTGGCTTTTCAGTCCTTAAAAAAGATCTCTTTGGATGAGGTTGTGTCACTCAGGCAACCATCTCCATTATGGAATCCTAATCACTATGATTCTGTGTTGTAAATCACAAAGATTCATTAAAATGATCTCCTCTTCGGGGCACCTGGGTGGCTTAGTCGGTTAAGCATCTGACTTCAGCTCAGGTCATGATCCCACGGTTCATAGGTTCGAGCCCCACATCAGGCTCCATGCTGATAGCTCAGAACCTGGAATTTGCTTCAGTTTCTGTGTCTCCCTCTCTCTCTGCCCCTCCCCTGCTCACACTCTGTCTCTCTCTCAAAAATAAATAAAACATTTAAAATACATTTAAAAAAAAATGATCTCCTATTCCTTCATCTTAAGTTACAAGATCTGAAAATACATCCTTCTTTCTCTAGAACCTAGAGGCAAACCTGAAATTGTAAATACAAATGAAGAATAGCTTCTGGCTGTGTGCATTGATTTTGAGGTCAAGAAAGATAGAATCTTTTGTGCACAACAATAAGAAAAAATAGGAAAAACAGAACTTTTAATGAAGAAAGAATGACACGCTGGAATAGTAAACAATAAATAGCATATAGCCAGAGTTGGTTTTCTCTGGGTTATTGAGTTAGACTCCTTCCTAGTTATTTCAAAGACTGATGGTATCATGTTGTTTTGTTTTGTTTTGTTTTAATTCTGTACTGGTCTTTAGGCAAGTAATGTTTACACTAGAAGACACTTCATTTGTGACATAAATTTTGGCAGACAGACCTCCTAGCACTTTGCCCTAGGTCCGGTTTGCCCTGAATGCCCAACTAAGCCCTCTACTGGGAAGACTGTGACATTTGATCTTCCTGTTCTAGTCTCTCTGCTGGTTTGGATTCTCTCTAAAATAGACTGACTATTGGATAACTGTGCCATTAACCATCAATAGCCTGAGTTCAGAGTAGCTTCTGAAGTTTAATTCTACAAAATACATGGCAGGTCACAAACATTCATATTCCCAAGCTTGTAGAGTTCTAAATGCGAGCAGTAGAAGTGTAAAGGGTGAGATTAAGTGCTTATTTGGGGCCATAAGATCTCTCTTCTCTGCCCTCCTCCCCTCCCCTGCCCAGAGCTAAAATAAGTATGAGAAATTGCAGACAGCTAAGCTTAAAAACATAGCTCTGAAAAAGAAGCATTTGGAAAGAGTCCAAAAGCTAGAAGCCATTTGTTCTGTTGGATGATTGGATACAAATGTTAATGGAAAAGAAGAGCAAAAGCAGTCTGGAGACCCAGTTGAGTGAGAAGTAATAATAACATGTGCTATCTCCTCTTTGCTTCTGGGTGATCCTAGAGGTGGTAGGAATCCCACCGGCTTGCTGAGGACCAGAGCTAGTGCCTTTCATGGTACATAAATTTATTTTTGGCATTTACATGGCTCATCTGTCAGAAGAGAGAGAGAAGAATCTAGGAACTCCTTGTTCAGGACTCCTTCCATCTGACAAATGCTTTCCAGTCCTGTTGTTTCAGATGCAAAGTCAAGATAAAATTATGAAAAAAAGTTAGGAGCTGGGGCACCTGGATGGTTCAGTCAGTCCGACTTTGGCCCAGGTCATGATCTGATCTCATGGTTCGTGAATTCCAGTCCCACATTGGGCTCCACAGTGTGGAGTCTGCTTGGCATTCTTGCTCTCTCCTCTCTCTGTCCCTTCCCCACTCGTGCTTTTTCTCTCTCTCAACAACAACAACAAAACTTAAAAAAAAAAAGTAATAATTGAGAACTTCCCAGAATTAGAGAAGCATTTCTTAAGAGGAACTTCTAGCTTTAAAAATATTTATCAGGAGTGCCTGGGTGGCTCAGTCAGTTAAGTTTCCAACTTCAGTTCAGGTCATGATCTCACCATTAGTGAATTTGAGCCTCTCATCTTCGGATCCTCTGTTTCTGTCTCTGTCTCTGTCTTTCTCTCTCTCTCTCTCTCTGCCCTCCCTAGCTCATGCTTTCTCTCTCTTCCAAAAAATAAACATAAAAAAAAAGAGTTAATTTTAAAATAAATAAATTAAGTGGATACTGAGAAACTTAACAGGAACCCATGGGGGAGGGGAAGGAAAAAAAAAAAAAAAAAGAGAGAGGTTAGAGTGGGAGAGAGCCAAAGCATAAGAGACTCTTAAAAACTGAGAACAAACTGAGGGCTGATGGGGGGTGGGAGGGAGGGGAGGGTGGGTGATGGGTATTGAAGAGGGCATCTTTTGGGATGAGCACTGGGTGTTGTATGGAAACCAATTTGACAATAAATTTCATATCTTTAAAAATAAATAAATAAAATTAATTAATTAGAATATTGATCTGTTAGAATTGATTGAAGATAAGGATTGAATATAAATGAGCCAATAACTTAACTCAAGGAAAATTACAACTCAAGCTAGGAAAACGACTGATAAATTCAAAGAACCATGGAGGAAGGAAAAAAATTAAGATAAGAACAGAAATTAAGGAAGTGAAAAACAAAACAGCAAGGCATAAACAACAACAAAAACAAGGCAGAGGATGATTGAAATCAGATATCAACTGTAGTAAACTTGGACATGAGTTGTCCAGGTTTCACTTCCATGAAGGAGAGTGTTGTGGAGACAGCCTCCAGCTATCAGCCCCTGGGAGAGCTTCTCATTTGCAGATGAGTACCTTTGCCCAAGATCATGCCCTTTCCTGAGCAGCCCACAACCAGTGATTAACTTGGCTAGGGTGTAGTGCATAAACAATTGACCCACAGTAAGCCAACCCTGACATTTTAGCTCCAGAACTTCCCCCTAGAGGTTGGCCAAGGTTTTGATTCTGGCTTGCATCACAGTCTGATTCTCCCTCTTTCCAGCCCCACTTTCTCCCTTTCCCTTCTATAAATGTCCATCCCTAAGGTGCTCCCCAACATTCTGTATCCTGCACTCTGTCTCAGAGTCTGCTTTCTTTTTTTTTTTTTTTAATTTTGTTTTTTTCAACGTTTATTTATTTTTGGGACAGAGAGAGACAGAGCATGAACGGGGGAGGGGCAGAGAGAGAGGGAGACACAGAATCGGAAACAGGCTCCAGGCTCCGAGCCATCAGCCCAGAGCCTGACGCGGGGCTCGAACTCACGGACCGCAAGATCGTGACCTGGCTGAAGTCGGACGCTTAACCAACTGCGCCACCCAGGCGCCCCTCAGAGTCTGCTTTCTGAAGAATCCCACCTAGACATTTTCCTTTGGAAAAATTAATAAGAAGAATGAATCTCTAACAAGAGTGAATAAGAAAATGAGAAAAATAAAATAAAAAGTAGAATCTGAAAGAGTAGTTAACTATTGATACAGTGAACAAAAAAATATGGCAATAACTTTAAAACTTGGAAGAAACAAAGTTCTAGAAAAATATAAGATGAACCAAGTAGCATAAAAATAAATAGAAAACTTTAATAAAATGACTAAGGAAATTGAAATGATAACCACATACTTTGTCCTCTCAGTACAAATCCTTGCCTAGATGTTTTTACATGTGAATACCATAAACTTTCAAGTATTAAATTATTCCCTTATTAAACAATGTTTTCCATAAAATAAATAGGAGATTACATTTCCAAACTGTTTTTTTTATTATTGTTTTTAATTTGAGAGAGAGAGAGAGAGAGATAGGAGAGAATCTCAAGTAGGCTCCACACCCAGCACAGAGCCCCACACAGGGCTCTATCCCTCAACCCTGGGATCATGACCAGAGCAGAAATCAAGAGTTAGTTGCTCAACTGACTGAGCCACCCAGGTGTCCCTACATTTCCAAACGGTTAATGAGATTAGTATAATCTATAAAACCAGTTAAATCAGTATGTAAAAAAAAAAATCACTCATGTAATACAACAATTAAATAAAATATAAGTTCACTGAGGGACACCTGGGTGGTTCAGTCTGTTGAGCAACTGACTTCAGCTCAGGTCATGATCTCACAGTTTTTGAGTTCGAGCCCCACATCGGGCTCTGTGCTGACAGCTCGGAGCCTGGAGCCTGCTTCGGATTCTGTGTCTCCCTCTCTCTCTATCCCTCCCCCACTTATGCTCTGTCTCTCTTTGTCTCATAAATAAATAAACATAAAAAAAATTTTTTTTCCAAAAAAAAAAAACCTCATTGAATCCAAGAGTATCTTAATGCATCATAACAATCTTAATTGGGAGATGCCTGGCTGGCTCATTCAGAGCATGTGACTCTTGATCTCAGAGTCCTGAGTTCCAGCCCTATGCTAGGTGTAAAGATTACTAAAAATAAACAAATAAATAAACTTTGAAATATATATTTATTGGTCATGGCACATAACTAAAAGTTAAATTTAAAAATGATTTTAAAATAAAAAAATAAATTTAAATACACTCAACGAAGAAAATGAAACTTCTCTTTACAATCAAATGTCAGCTAAAAAATGAATAAAGACTGAAAAGATTTTGCAACCATCAAAGTAATAATTGATTCAGATATGAATGACTATTCTGATAAGAGTTGACAATTAGCTAGATAATGAGCAGGGAAAGGGACTTTCTGACCATTAAAAAGATAAAAATTGAGAAACCACCAACCATTCCCTAGAATACAAACAACTAGAAAAAGCACAAGGGAGCATGAATAGGACCTTCCCTATAACCACTGCCCTACAATAATACATATACATTGCAGTTTCCACACTATAGCTTCATTATAATACATTTACACTGCAGTTTCCACACCTTCTTATTCTCACTGTAAGGAGAGTTCCAACAAGAACCCTATGTGGCCAAATCCTGCCACCCTCACCGGTAGGAGAGTCCCTTAGATGATTGGAAACAACGTCAGTCAGAGACAACTCTAGCTATGACCCATAACCTATGCAAACACAAAAAGAAAAGATGGCCCTAACCCTGGTGCGGCTGCCACTTCTGGACCTGCCCACTCTCCCATCTTGAGAGTGTACTTTCCCTTTCATTGCTAGTAAATTCTTGCTTACTTGAGAGCTTGGCTCTAAATTCTTTCTTGACTGGGGGCACCTGGGTGTTTCAGTTGGTTAAGCTTCCAACTTCAGCTCAGGTCATGATCTTGCAGTCATCATCTCCTGGTTGTGAGTTTGAGCTCCACATGGGGCTCTGCGGGTGCTGCACGGACATTGCAGAGCCTGCCTGGAATTCTCTCTCTTTCTCTCTCTGCCCCTCCTCCACTGGTGTGTGTACGCACTTGAGCGCTCCTCTCTCTCTCAAAATATATAAAAATACACTTAAGAAAAATAAAACAAAATAAATAAATTCTTTATTGATTGAAGAACAGAGGTCAGCACAAAGGCAGGAAAGGTACCCACCAGTGACATTTGGATGCTGAAATTCATTGGGTAAAGAGTTTCCAAGAAAGGGCAAGATAGTCACATGGTATCAGGGTATCACCCTACAGAATAGTTACAAATTCCAAAGTGAAAACTGCCCCTAGACCTTAGAGAAATCTGGTGGTCATCACTTTTATACCCACCAATGATGAGATCATAACCTGAGCCATAGATGGACACTTAACAGACCCAGGCACCCCTGGTTGTCATCATTTTTATAATGTGATAACATTTTTAATGATGAAATAATCTGAATTACGTACCTTCTCATGCAATGTGGTCTGAAATCCTCAATCTTATGAAGTATTCTTGCCAAAATGTTTTATCTGAATCAAATCAAACTTCTAGTTTTAATTTTGAGTTTATAGGAAATACAGAGAATTACTCAAAGAACACCATGAGGAAACAAACAACCCAGAATGTGGTATATTGTACAAGAAAACTGACCTTTTCTCTTCAAAAAGTTAATATTTTTATGGGAATACAAGCTGGTGCAGCCACTGTGGAAAACAGTATAGAGGTTCCTCAAAAAACTAAAAATAAAACTACCCTATGACCCAGCAACTGCACTACTAGGCATTTATCCAAGGGATATAGGTATGCTGTTTTGAAGGGACACATGCACCCCAATGTTTATAGCAGCACTATCAACAATAGCCAAAGTATGGAAAGAGCCCAAATGTCCATCGATTGATGAATGGATAAAGAAGATGTGGTATATATGTACAATGGAGTATTACTCAGCAATCAAAAAGAATGAAATCTTGCCATTTGCAACTACGTGGATGCAACTGGAGGGTATTATGCTAAGTGAAATTAGTCAGTCAGAGAAAGACAAAAATCATATGACTTCACTCATATGAGGACTTTAAGAGACAAAACAGATGAACATAAGGGAAGGGAAACAAAAATAATATAAAAACAGGGAGGGGGACAAAGCATAAGAGACTCATAAATATGGAGAACAAACAGAAGGTTACTGGAGGGGATGTGGGAGGGGGGATGGGCTAAATGGGTAAAGGGCATTAAGGAATCTACTCCTGAAATCATTTTTGCACTATACACTAACTAATTTGAATGTAAATTAAAAAAAATTAAATTAAAAAATGTTAGTATTTAAAAAAAAATAAATCTTTCTTGATTAAAAGGAAATAGATATTATAATCAAATAGAATGCCTAAAACTCTAAAAAATAGAATTATGACCCAGCAATAGCACTGCTAGGAATCTACTCAAAGGATATAGGAGTGCTGATTCATAGGGGCACATGTACCCCAATGTTTATAGCAGTGCTTTCAACAATAGCCATATTACGGAAAGAGCCCAAATGTCTATCAACTGATGAATGGATAAAGAAGCTGTGGTTTATATATACAATGAAATACTACTTGGCAATGAGAAAGAATGAAATCCTGCTATTGCCAATGGCAATGTGGATGGAACTGGAGGGTATTATGCTAAATGAAATAAGTCAGTCAGAGAAAGACAGATATCATGTTTTCACTCATATGTGCATCTTGAGAAACTTAACAGAAGACCATGGGGGAAAGGAATGGTAAAAAAATAGTTTCAAACAGAGAGGGATGCAAACCATAAGAGACTCTTAAATACAGAAAACGAACTGAGGGTTGGGGGGAGTAGGGAGAGAATATGGGTGATGGGCATTGAGAAGGGCACTTGCTGGGATGAGCACTGGATATTGTATGTAAGGGATGAATCTACCCCCAAAGCCACGAGCACCTTGTATACACTGTAAGTTAGCTAACTTGACAATAATTATATTTAAAAAAACAAAAAATACCTGAGGGGCGCCTGGGTGGCTCAGTCGGTAAAGTGTCTGACTTCGGCTCAGGGGTCATGACCTTGCGGTTTGTGAGTTTGAGCCCCGCGTTGGGCTCTGTGCTGACAGCTCGGAGCCTGGAGCCTGCTTCAGATTCTGTGTCTCCCTCTCTCTCTGCCCCTCCCCTGCTCATGCTCTGTGTCTCTCTGTCTCAAAAATAAATAAAACATTAAAAAAATTGTTTTAAATACTTGAAACTCAATTGAATCCTGGATTTCTATTTTTTTTAATTTTATTTATTTAAGTAATCTCTACACCCCATCTAGAGCTTGAACTCACAACCTCGAGATCAAGAGTTGCATGCTCTTCTGACTGAGCCAGCCAGGTGAGCCCCATGAATCCTGGACTTTTTTTTTTTTTTTAAGTTTATTTATTTATTTTGAGAGAGAGAATGAGCAGGTAGGGGCAGAGAAAAAATTCCAGGCAGGTTCTGCACTATCAGCATGCAACATGACATGGGGCTCAAACGCACCAGTCTGAGCAGAAATCAAGAGTTGGCTGCTTAACCAACTGAGCCACTCAGGTGCCCCTGAACCCTGGATTTTTTTTTTTAATTTTTTTTTTCAACTTTTATTTATTTCTGGGACAGAGAGAGACAGAGCATGAACGGGGGAGGGGCAGAGAGAGAGGGAGACACAGAATCGGAAACAGGCTCCAGGCTCTGAGCCATCAGCCCAGAGCCTGACGCGGGGCTCGAACCCACGGACCGCGAGATCGTGACCTGGCTGAAGTCGGACGCTTAACCAACTACGCCACCCAGGCGCCCCTGAATCCTGGATTTTTAAAAGACAAGTACAAAACGTATTTTGGGGAAAACTAAGCATATTTGAATACAAACTAGATATTTTATGTTATTATGTAATGACTGTTTCTTAGGTTTGATAATGGTACTGTGATTAAAAGAATGTCCTTATTTTCAGAAGTCGCATGCTGAAGTGTTTAGGGGCAAGAGTGTGTCTGCTTACTTAATCTGGCAGAGTAACTAGTCAAAAACAAATGAAAAGAACTTTTATCAAATGTGGCAAAAATACTAACAAATAGTGAATTGTTTCTATTCTTTCAACTTTTTTTTAGAGCAAAAGTTTTCAAATAAAATATATAATGTAATATAAAATGTAATAGCAAATATAAAATGTAATAACAAAATGTATCATTATAAGCTAGCAATAGAAAACTACAAGTGTTTCTACATTTGAAATTGATCAGTGTATTTTACCACATTAATGAACTAAGAGGGAAAAGTAAGGTTAGCAATGTTTTGCAGTCTTCAATGTACAAGTCTTATACTTTCTTAAGTTTATCCCTTTGTTTGTACTATTTATTTTTTTAAAGATTTTATTTTATTTTTAAGTTTATTTATTTATTTATTTTGAAAGAGAGAGCAAGCAGGGGAGGGGCAGACAGAGATGGAGAGAATCCCAAGCAGGCTCTGTGCCGTAAGCACAGAGCCTGACATGGGGCTTAAACTCACGAACCGTGAGTTCATGACCTGAGTCAGGTGCTTAACCAACTGAGCCACCCAGGCACCCCAAGATTTTAAGTAATCTCCACACCCAACGTGGAGCTTGAACTCACAGCCCGTAGACTGAGTCGCATGCTCTACTGGCTGACCCAGCCAGACACCCCAGTTCGTACTATTTTTGATACTAATGTAAATGGAATCATTTTAACTTCATTTTCAGATCAGCACTGCTGATACATAAGAATACAACTGATACCTTATGAGGATTTTTATATTTTGAAATTTTGCTGAATTTGTTAATTAGCTTTAGGAGTTTTTTGAGGGAAGTTGAGTTTTCTATGTAATATGTCACCTGTGCATAGTTTTACCTCTGCCTTTCCAATGCATATGACTTTATTCTAATAAATCTAGAGGATTTTTTTTTTCTTGTCTGATTTCTCTGGCTAAATTGTCCAGTACCACATTGAATTAAAGTGGTGAAAATGGGCATTCTTGTTCCTAACTTTAGAAGAAAAACCTAAGCCCTCTATCACTGAGTATATTAATTATGGGCTTTTCCTATATGACCTGTTATATTGAGGTTTCCTTCTATGTCTTGCCTTATTGAATGTTTTCATCGTAAAGGGGTGTTAGACTTTGTTAAATGCCTTTTTCATCTTAGTGTTTTCTTTATTCTATTAATAGGTATATTACATTGATTTTTATGTTGAGCCACCCTTATATTGCAGGGATAAATCCCACTTGATAGGGTATAATCCTTTTAATATGCTGTTGAGTTCAGCTTGTTAAATCAGTATTTTGTTTGAGGGTATACTGGATTATATAGTGCTTTGGATTTTGACTATTCTAATTAAGTGTGTCCTGTTGGTAGAAATGTAAATTGATGCAGCCACTATGGAAGAGTATGAAGTTTCCTCAAAAAATTAAAAATAAAATTACCATGGGGTGCCTGGCTGGCTCAGTCAGTTGAGTGTCCGACTTCAGCTCAGGTCATGATTTCACAGTTCATGAGTTCAAGCCCCACATCGGGCTCTGTGCTGACAGTTAGGAGCCTGGAGTCTGCTTCAGATTGTCTCCCTCTCTCTCTGCCCTGCCCCCACTCACACTCTGTATCTCAAAAATAAAAATTAAAAATGTAAAAAAAAACTTTTAAAAATAAATAAATAAAATTACCATACCAAAGAAAATGGAAACACTAATTGGAAAAGATCTACGTGTGGGGCACCTGTGTGGCTCAGTCAGTTAAGCATCTGACTTTGGCTCAGGTCATGATCTCATGGTTCATGAGTTTGAGCCCTGCATCAGGCTCTCTGCTATCAGCAGGGAGCTTACTTTGGATCCCGTCTCCCTCTCACTCTGCCCCTCCCCTGCTGGTTCTGTCTCTCTCTATCTCAAAATATATGAACGTAAAAAAACCAAAAACCTTGGATCAAGAAATAAACTTTAAAAAAAAAAAGATATATTCACCTCTATGTTCACTGAAACATTATTTACAATAGCCAAGATATGGAAGTAACCCAAGTGTCCATCGGAAGGTGAATGGATAAAGATATAGTGTATATATGTATACACACACAGGTACACACACACACACACACACACACACACACACACACACACAATGGAATATTACTCAGCCATAAAAAATATCTGTGCTAAATGAAATAAGACACATAAAATTCTCTTATATATAGAGTCTAAAAAACAAAACAAACAGAAACAGACATAGAGAACAAACTGGTGGTTGTCAGAGGGGTGAGGGTGGGGAGATAGACAAAATAAGAGGATTTAGGGGTATTAAGAGGTACAAACTTTCACTTATATTAAAAAAATCACAGGGGAGGAAAGTACAGCATAGGGAATATAGTCAGTAATATTGAAATAACTTTGAATAGTGACAGATGGGGACTACACTCACGCTAGTGAGCATTTTGTCATGTATATAATTGTCAAATCATTATGTTGTACACCTGAAACTAACATTTTATGTTAAGTATACTCCATTATTTAAAAAGATTGCAATAGTAGGGTGCCTGGGTGGCTCAGTCGGTTAAGCGGCCGACTTCAGCTCAGGTCATGATCTCACGGTCCGTGAGTTCGAGCCCCGTGTCGGGCTCTGTGCTGACAGCTCAGAACCTGGAGCCTGTTTCAGATTCTGTATCTCCCTCTCTCTGACCCTCCCCCATTCATGCTCTGTCTCTCTCTGTCTCAAAAATAAATAAACGTTAAAAAAAATTAAAAAGATTGCAATAGTAACAATATAGCCTTAAGAGCTTGTTGATCATTACTTATATAACACATAAAAAAGGGAGATGAAAACAAACACAGATTTTAATCCATCTATGGCAACAGCAATAATCTAAATATACAAATTAATTAAGAGCATGAGAAAACAAGTCAGTCTGGGAAAAATATTTGCAAAATACTTATCCAATAAAAGGCTACCATTCAAAATATAAAAGAATTCTTAAAACCCGACAATAAGAAAATGAACCAGATGAAAAACAATGGGCAAAAACCTCTGAATAGATAACCTCACTGAAGATATATAGATGACAAATAAGCACATGAAATGGTGCTGAACATGTCAGGTCATTAGGAAACTGCAGGTTAAAGCAATGAGATGCTTCTACGCACCCATCAGAATGGCCAAAATCCAAAGCACTGACACCACCAAATGCTGGTGAGGATGTGGAGCAACAAGAACTCTCAATCGTTCCTGGTAGGAATGCAAAATGGTACAGCCATTTTGGGAGACAGTTTGACAGTTTCTTACAAAACTAAACATACTTTTACCACATGATCCAGCAATCATGCTTTTTGGTACTTACCTAAATAAGTAGAAAGGGTATACCCATACAAAAACCTGCACACAATAAAGAAGCTTTATTCATAACTTGCAAAAGTTGGAAGCAGCCAAGATGACTTTTAATATGTGAATGAATAACCAAACTAAGTTACATGCAGGCAATGGAATATTCTGCACCAAAAAGAAGTAGGCTATCAAGTCATGAAAAGGAGGAAACTTAAATGCACATTGCTGTGAAAGAAGTTAATTTGAAAAGGCTTCTTATGATTCCAAATACATAACATTCTAGAAAAGGCAAAGCCATGGAGACAGTAAAAAGATCAGTGGTCAGGGGTTGATGGTAAGAGACTACTGAGTAGATAGAACATGAAAGTTTTAGAGTAGCGAAACTATTTTGATGACACCATAATGGTGGATGTAGGTGGTCATTATACACTTGTCAAAACCCATAGACTGTACAACACAAAAAGTGAATCCTCTTGTAAGCCATGGGCTTTGCATGATAATGACAAGTCAATGTAGGTTCACACCTGCATCACTCTGGTGAAGGATTTTGGTAGCAGGGGAAGGAGTTGAGGCAGTATTTCATTCTGTACTTTCTGCTCTATTTTTTCTGAAAGCCTAAAACTACTTTAAAAACCTATGAATGAAAACAGAACTAAGTTATATTCTATATAACTAAATACTTGAAGTAGCAGTAGCAGTCACGTCTTGGCAAACCTCAAGCACAGAATCTAGACACTCACATCTGTGCCCAAGGCCTCAGGCAACACTGAGGATGGTCAGGACAGAGCAGGACAGTCACTGGGATGAAAATCAATAGTAGCCACAGGATCTCCACCATTTATTCTTTATTAAGATATGGCCCACTCAAAGGGAAAGATGTTGATGTATTCAAGCCACGTCGCCTCTCCTTCCCCATTGCAATTAATCTTTTCATTATCTTCTTATTCCTATAAAGAAAGTTAGAAAAAGAATTTTGAAAATTTGTTACAATAAGATAGACCATTCTATACCAACCACAATAAAGCAGGAATCCACTTCTGGCATTTCTTAGTAGTTTGCCCTACCACGTAAGATTTTACATGGTAAAGAAAGGAAGGATTGTTCACTTAACATCAGGGCACATATCCTATACACTACAATCGGTTCCATGTTCCACTTCTTTACATTTACACGTTCCCTTTTTTTCTTGTACCTTCTTCCCACATCCCCTTTTCTCTTCACACTTGATCACATGGTTTTCCCATTTATAAATAAAGAAGAAGCAAAAGAGAGGAAGGAAGAAAGAAGGAAAGAAGAAGGAAGGAAGCAAACGAGCTCCCTTGATATTGCTGCCTCAACTACTATCTCATTCTCAGCTCAGGTAGAACAGATTATTAATATGTCCTGTTCCTATGTTCTTCACATGTTCTACTCCAATTTGTAACTACCCTATTCTGTTTCTATTGACTCTCTCAACATACTCTCAAAAAGGCCACCAATGGTATCCTAAATTGACATTCCCAACAGCAGTGCATTAACCATAGTCTTACATGGCCATCTCACTGCCGGCCATTTCCTTCTGAAACTCTTTGTCCATTGCTTTCTTTTAACTTACCTTTCAGCCTCTACCTGTACTTCAGTCTCCATTGCTCACCTGCCATTGACATGCTGATTCTCTTTTGGGTTCTTTCCACTACATACTCCCATGCACAATTTATATGCTAAAGACTCCCAAATGTGTTTCTTTCTAGCCTACATGTCTCCCAGAACTCTAGACCCATGGCCAGCATGACCCATGTATTCCGTCCTTTGCCACTGAACTGGACTTTTCTATCTTTTCATCTAGTAAGACAACAACTGTTCCCTCTACTCCTACATTTCTGATATTTGTTCCATTATACTTTAAATTCTTTGCCAGGCTCATAGATTCTGTCTTTCCAGAATTATTATAGTAATCTCTTACCTTCAAATTTAGTTTCTGTTGCAAGATTTCAATTCACTTCCTAAAAAAACCCTTAGTTTTCTTTTCTCATATCACCTCCATCCAGCTCCATTGTCAAAAGCTGAATTTTTTACTCCTAGATCAACATTAGGAGTTCTACAGTCTATATAAAATCTAAAGCAGAGCTTATGTGTATCCAATATATATTTCTCTGGGTGGTGAGTAGGTAGTTATATTCTCAAAGGAGTCTATGTCATAGAAGTGACTAAGAAATTACAACCCACAAGATAACATGAAACCTTATATATAGATATAAAAGTAACAATGATCTGCTCCTCCCCTTCGCAGACTTTTTTGTCAATATAAGCTTCAATCATATTGACCTATTTGCCATTTCTCAGTATGTCATATTCTTTCAGTTCTATGTATTTGGATGAGGGGTTTGCCCTAATTATTACTTTCCAACTGGTAAACTCTTCCTCAGTACATGTAATCCCTTGGGAAGTTTCCCTAAGCTACTCCAATGTAGGTACTACCCATACATTTTCTTTTTCTTTTTTTTTAAATATAATTTATTGTCAAATTGGTTTCAATACAACACCCAGTGCTCATTCCAACAAGTGCCTTCCTCCCTGCCCATCACCCACTTTCCCCTCTCCCCCTCCCCCCATCTACCCTTAGTTTGTTCTCAGTCCTTAAGAGTCTCTTATGGTTTGCCTCCCTCCCTCTCTATAACTCTTTTTTCCCCCTCCTCCTCCCCCATGGTCTCCTGTTAAGTTTCTCAAGATACACATATGAGTAAAAACATATGGTATCTGTCTTTCTCTGCCTGGCTTATTTCACTTAGCATAACACCCTCCAGTTCCATCCACGTTGCTGCAAATGGCCAGATTTCATTCTTTCTCATTGCCAAGTAGTATTCTATTGTATATATAAGCCACATCTTCTTTATCCATTCGTCAGTTGATGGACATTAGGCTCTTTCCATAATTTGGCTATTGTTGAGAGTGCTGCTATAAACATTGGGGTACATGTGCCCCTGTGCACCAGCACTCCTGTATCCTTTGGGTAGGTTCCTAGCAGTGCTATTGCTGGGTCATAGGGTAGTTCTATTTTTAATTTTTTGAGGAACCTCCACAGTTTTCCAGAGTGGCTGCACCAGTTTGCATTCCCACCAACAGTGCAAGAGGGTTCCCATTTCTCCACATCCTCTCCAGCATCTATAGCGTCCTGATTTGTTCATTTTAGCCACTCTGACCAGTGTGAGGTGATATCTCATGGTAGTTTTGACTTGCATTTCCCTGATAACTACCCATACATTTTCACAGTCTCCGTTACTCTTTTTCATTCAAGCGTGCTACATGGATTTTGTCCTACATATTTGTGTATACACAAGTGAGGTATCTGACATGTGGTGAATTCTTAACATCTTTTTTTTTCCCTTAAAATACATCTCTAAAATGGAGGCAGTTAAGGTCCCAACTTGGATACTTTGTTCAGATTTCTAAGAAGCCATATTTATCTGAGTTCTAATCCATTACTATGTTTTTTGCTTCCTATTTTTGCCTAATCTATATAGCAAATGAAGAAAATAATATATTGGCCCTCCACCTTCTCCTACTAAATTATTCAGAAACCCATCTAGACATCTCCTTTTCTGTGTGTCAGACTTAGAAAAATACTTAAGGGTTACCTCTTAGCACATTCAGGGCATAACATATTATCTTCAAGGCCCGGGGATGGGAAAGTACAGGCGGGCAACAGGAAGAGAGAAATCATCCTCTTGGGGGTGTCAGGCACCCAGGCCTGACCTGCATGAAACTGCAGGCGAACCCAACCTTTTGTGTCTGCCAAGAGAGGTCTGCCATGGACCACACACCACCTGACACCTGAGGATGGAAAGAGAAGCAAATATAAACAGCTAATCCAAGGTCTCAGAACATCACTCTGGGTTTTGCTCTTATATTCTGTTGATGACTCAACTGAATGAAAAGCATGAAAAAATGTCCACCAAAGACACTATAATCTAACTTCACAAATTACGTAGCACAAGGGATGACAATTAACTTAAAAAAAAATTAATGTTTTATTTTATTTTTGAAAGAGAGAGACTGAGTACGAGTGGGAGAGGGGCAGAGAGAGGGAGAGAGAGGGAGACACAGAATCTGAAGCAGGCTCCAGACTACAAGCTGTCAGCCAAGAGCCCAACTCATGAACTGCAAGATCATGACCTGAGCCAAAGTTGGATGCTTAACCAACTAGGCCACCCAGGCACAATTAATATTTTCGAATGGTTGCTTTGTGTCTAAGATTTTGCTAAGTGGTTTACATGTACGAATACATCTATTCTTAAGAAGATTATTCATATTGACCTTCTATTTACTTTTATTTACAGGTGAGGTAACTGAAGCTTATCGTGTTAAATATTACAATTTTCCCAGAACCATGACATGGATCTAGATATTCTGATTCAAAGCCCATTTGCCCAACTATTATACTGTACTTCCTCAACAACACAAAACAGGCAAAAAGATCTTTGTTTAAAAGTCCAAGGAACAGGGCCACCTGGGTAGATCAGTTAGTTGAGCATCTAACTTCGGCTCAGGTCATCATCTCGAGGTCTGTGGGTTCGAGCCCCAGGTCAGGCTCTGTGCTGACAGCTCAGAGCCTTAAGCCTGCTTCAGATTCTGTGTCTCCCTCTCTCTCTGCCCCTTCTGCTCTCTCTCTCTCTCTCTCTCTCTCTCTCTCTCAAAAAGAAAACAAATATTGAAAAAAATTTTAAGAAAAAAAAAAGGCCTTGAGGAAGGGAAAGACAGGGGAAGGCTCAGATTGTGGCTGACCACATTATCAGATTATGCTTTCTTCCCACCTCAGACTTTGGTTTATGATAAAAAAGTAAGCACTCAATCACCTAGCTCAGACACTGGTCCAGGTAAAACTTGGCTACCTAGCAACCAAAAGATAATCCATATATAAGTCTAATATCAATCTACATTATTTTAACTCTTTCCTTTTTACTACCTTTCAGTATGAGACTAATAAAATTTTAAATTTAACTTAAAAAAAATTTTCTTTTATTTTTGAGAGAGAGAGAGAGAGAGAGAGAGAGCAAGTGGGAGAGAGAGAGAGGGAGACACAGAATCCAAAGCAGGTTCCAGGCTCCAAGCTGTCAGCACAGAGCCCAATGTGGGGCTTGAACTCATGAACAGTGAGATTATGGCCTGAGCCAAAGTCAGGCTCAGACTGAGCCACCCAGGCACCCCTAAACTTTAACCTTCTTTCTAGGGAATAGTACTCACCTTTTTTTTTTTTTTTTTTTTCTTTTTAAAGTAGGCTCCATGCCCAACATGGAGCTTGAACTCATGACCATGAGATCAAAGAGTTGCATCCTCTACTGACTAACTAAGCCAGCTGGGGGCTCCAGTGCTCACTTTTTTCAGGTTAATCTTACCAGAGGCTTGCAGGAGAAAAGTCTCAACGGAAACAGGAATGGGACGTGAATTCGCAGACTTGGATTGACTGGCTCTTGCAGCAATTCTTGACCACGCTGCCAACATGCCTTCTTGTGCTGAAGTTATCACTTCAACTATATTAATCCCTTCCTCTCTTTCACTCTTCTTACAACGTTTCCGAATCCTTGCTCTCTTGGTTGCCATTTTGCATTTTGTCGAACATGACTGCAATTGGGCCTCTGGTGATATTTTAGGAATATTCTGCAAATGGTGATTCATGGTGAGTATTCAGCGAAGTGCTACTGCCCTAAAGATTTTTGTGTTTTGTGTTAATTTTATCATTCTTTATACATTGGCCCATGTATATAAGTGTGGGAAAGATTTAGGATTGTTAGTTCCCTTAGAGCAGCAGTTTTCTAGGAGAAATTATTGACTGTTAAAACTAGGGGTTGGGGAAGCAGAGGGGCTTGCCACTGACATTTAGGGGGTAGAGGCCAGGGATGTTTAGGCCTAAAATGCAGCAGACAGCCTCCCCACCAAATAAATTATTTGGCCCCAAATGTCAAGTCTTTTTTCTTTTTTTATTATTGAAGTAGAGTTGACATACAATAATATATTAGTTTCAGGTGTACAACACAGTGATTCAACATTTACATACATTACCAAGCAATCACCATTAAGTCTAGGTACCATTTGTCACCATACAAAGTTGCTCCATTACTGACTATATTCCTTATGCTGTACGTTGCATCCCCATGTCTTATTTACTTTATAACTGGAAGTTACTACCTTTCAATTCCTATCCCTTATTTTGCCCATCCCCCGCACCCCTCCCTTCAGGCAACCTCCAGATCGTTCCCTGTATCTATGAGTCTGTTTCTGTTTTGTTTTGATTGGTTGTTTTTTAAGATTCCACATATAAGTGAAATCATATGGCCTTTGTCTTTCTGTCTAACTTATTTCACTCAATACCCTCTAGGTCTACCCATATTATCGCAAATGGCAAGATTTCACTTTTTATGGCTGAATAATATTCCTTTGTATCATATATATAACATTTCCTTTATCCAAAATGTCAATAACCCTGGCTGAGAAATCTTGCCTTACATATACAACATATACAGATGGTGGGAGAGTAGAGACAATTCACAGTCAGAACTCACCTTAACATTGTCACCACACCTCTTACTCACCTCATTTATTTCAGAGTAAGCATGTTTCTGGAGCCTCAGATAAACATCTATTTTCTAAGGAAATTAAGAGGGGAAATAAAAATTATAAATTGATAAAGCTTTCCACACTTTGTGCAGCAGAGTCTCCCAACAGTGTACTCACCCGGCCATCGGTACTCAAATTAAATTGTTGGCACCAGTTTCGCAAAGTGTCCCAACGTACTTTATTAACTGGAGGCAAACTGGTGGGCAAGGGAAGGATCAGTGTATTACAACAACTATGTTTTGGACAAGACTTGAATTGTTCATTCATTTGAAGATGACAAACTAAAAAAAGAAGGAAACGAAAGCAGTAACAATTTAATATTTCTAAGATTATAATTTAACAAAGTTGTTGCTAATTTCTCATAACCCAATATATATATATATATATATATATATATATATATTTCCCTCTATTACAAGTAGAGGAATAGATTCTGTAATTAAAGGACTTACCCAAGGTCACATCTCCATTAAATGGCAGACCTGGAACTCAAACCTACATTTTGAAATTCCAAATCCTAGGTTTTTTTACATTACATACAACAACTTTTTACTGCCATCAACAAACACCTGGACAGAACAATTTATTGGACTGCTACTCCAAAATGTCTAGATTTTGAACAAAAATACCAGTTGTCCTGAGAGAAATCAAAGAAATCACCCAACCAACAAAGGTCCTGCATTCTGTCTGCCCACCTCATTTTCCTGGTCAGCATCCCATCTCACCTCACTCTGCTTAGGTGTAACCTGCCACTGTTTACTTTGCATTGAAGTCCTTATTCTTGGTCCAGAAAATAAAATCATTCTGAAAATACTTATTTGATGCTTTTACGTGAAACACTAAGAACAGATTTAAAGGGTCATGACATTAAGAGCTGCTAGGTATTTGGTCACTAAGTACTTATCAAGCAAAATACTAATAATTGGAGGAAATGTTGATCAAAGGATACAAATGTTCAGTTATAAGATGTTCAGAAGTTCTGGGGATCTGATGTACAGCATAGTGACTATTGTTTTTTTAATTCTTTTTTTTTTTTTTTTTAGATTTATTTTGTTTTTAGACAGAGAGCCCAAGAAGGGGAGGAGGCAAGGGGCAGAGAGACAAACAGAAAAAGAGAGACTCTCCAGCAGGCTCCACCCTCAGTGCACAGTCCTGCATGGGGCCCAATCCCACAACCCTGGGATTATGACCTGAGACAAAAATCAAGAGTCAGATGCTCAACCAACTGAGCCACCCAGGGGCCCAGCATAGTGACTATTGTTAACAATATTATTCTGTAT
Organism: Herpailurus yagouaroundi; assembly: GCF_014898765.1. Lineage (NCBI taxonomy): Eukaryota > Metazoa > Chordata > Mammalia > Carnivora > Felidae > Herpailurus > Herpailurus yagouaroundi. The sequence continues at coordinate 56,919,185 of NW_024412403.1, forward strand.
GTTTTAAAAAAATGTTTTTAATATTTATTTTTGAGAGAGAGACAGAGTCTGAGCAGGGGAGGGGCAGAGAGCGAGGGAGACAAAGAATCTGAAGCAGGCTCCAGGCTCTGAGCTGTCAGCACAGAGCCCAATGCAGGGCTTGACCCACGAACCTTGAGATCATAACCTGAGCCACCCAACTGTCCCATACACTGTATATTTTAAAGTTGCTGAGAGTAGAGGTGCCTGGGTGACACGGTCAGTTCAGCGCCTAACCTTCGTTTTGGCGTGGGTCATCTCATGGTTCATGAGATAGAGCCCAAAACTGACAGCACGGAGCCTGCTTGGGATTCTCTCTCTCCCTCTCAAGATAAAACTTAAATAAAATAAAATTGCTGAGAGTATCTTTAAATGTTTTCACCACAAGGTGGGGGTGGGGGGAGGTAACTGTGTGAGGTGATAGACGTGCTCGTTAACCTTATTTTGGTAATCATTTTGCAATACAAATGTGTATCAATCACCACATTGTACACCTTAAGATTATACAAGGTTAGATGTTGATTATATCTCGACGCTGGAAAAAAACAATTTAGTCTTTACGAGAGGTATTTAAAGTATGCATTAACCAAAATGAAAGAAGATTGAGCTCTATAGGTTGGGAATTTGAATTCATAGTCTGCTGACTAGAAGACCATGCTCTGTCCAAGGCACTTCACACACCCATTTTTGTGTCTTAAGAGCAAGTCATGGTGCCTAATAAATGAAGTCTAGGAGTTTGAGAGCTCTCTTACCACAGATACTCAAGGTGAGATTTAAGGAAAAAAAGGAGAAATCTTTTCCCTGGGCTTCCCAGAGCTGGGGGAGCAGCAAACTGAGCAATCACTGTCCTCATACCTTTATCGTTTGTCCCAGGCATCTCCAGGCCAACTTCTGAAGTTGAGGAAACACTTGGTTCCACCTGATGTTCTTCATTAGTTTCTTCATTAACTGGAACCAATGTGAGAACCACAGTTTCTTCCTCTAATGCCTCCTCGGAGAAATTCTGTAAAGGGAAAGGTCAACCACAGAGTCTCATTGGATGCCATATGCCTAAACTGCTTATTTTCAGAGCACAATTGATAAGAAACTCAGAAGCCAGTAGGTGGCTAGAGAGCAAACTTATGGTGATTCCCTGAATTTGATGTTGATTAGCAGACCCTTTATTAGATAAGAGAAACAGGGGTGCCTGGCTAGCTCAGTCCATGGTGCATGTGGCTCTTGATCTTGGAGTTGTGAGTTCAAGTCCTACATGGGGTGTAGAGATTACTTAAAATAATAAATAAATAAATACATACATACATACATACATACATAAATGCCAGACAAACAATGAGAAAATGGACAAAAGTAGATGTACAGATGGGTGTAGATGAAAGGATATGTCTTGAGCTTAGGGAAACCATCTCCCTCCAGGCCTTCCTCTCCCTCCACTAAAACACTTTTATTTTATCTGCTAAAACTATATGGAATGTGTTCCTGCCTTCCCATCTTCTATCATGATTCCTGATGATTCCCAATTCCAGCTATCATCAACTCTCACTGATAGATGCAATAATTCCCTATTACTCTAAGCGGCATTCTTTCTGCAGATTGCTCTCCTGCCTTTTTTTTTTTTTTCTTTTTTTAGGAGAGAGAGAGAGAGAGAGAGAGAGAGAGAGAGAGAGCGCGCGCGCAGGGGAGGGGCAGAGGAAGAGAGAGACTTTTAAGTGGGTTATCCATTTAGCATGGAGCCAGAAGCGGGGACAGACAGTGAGATGATGACCTGAGCCGAAATCAAGAGTAGTGCCAAACACTTCAATGGCTTATCAAAAACGGCCACGCATGACCTACAAATTTCTGTAGTCTGACCCCTGCCTGCCACTCTAGCTCAAGACCCCTGAGCTTTCTAAGTTCCAGGCATACTGGCTTTATTTCAACCCGACCAGAGAGTTTACTCTCTGCTGCAATCGCAGCAACACATCCAACGCCCAGTTAGGAAGGAAGTGACATTTACCGGTTTTGTCCAGTACATGTGCACCGCACTACGTGCTTTCTGTATTTCTCTCACTTAATCTTCACAGCACATGTACAATAATTTATCAGTATTCTCACTTTACAAATTAGGCAACTGAGTCTCAAAAATTAAGTGAACAATGTCAGAGTAACATGTGCTTAAGTTTCTGAACTGAGCTTTTCCTCTCAGATCCAAAGGTGAATAAACTCCATCCCAGTCCCATTGCAATACTTGCTTCTCAGAACAGCCAAGTAGATCTGAAGGGGCCATGCCCTTCCCCCTATTTCCGATTCAATGGCTTCCCATTGCTCATACTCTCATCCTGCATATGTATAACACCGTTAAGCTTTTGTTTTAATGTTTATTTATCTTTGAGAGAGACAGCACACGCACCGGGGAGGAGCAGAAAGAAAGGGAGACACAGAATCCAAAGCAGGCTCCAGACTCTGAACTGTCAGTACAGAGCCCAGGAACTGCGAGATCATGACCTGAGCCAGAGTCAGATGCTTAACCCACTAAGCCACCTCAGTGACTCCCCAAGATTTTATTTTTAAGTAATATCTACACCTAAAGTGGGGCTCAAACTTAGAACCCCAAGATCAAAGATCTCTCGCTCTACCAGCTGACCCAGACAGACACCCTTGTGTAACACTTTTTCAAGGCACTCCCATGCACATTCACTGGTCAGCTTCAAAAAAAAGTTATTAGGGGAATATTACTCCACTCCAGAGAGTGGAGTCTGAGAGGCTCAAAGCAGCGATATGACTTGCCGGTCATCCGTATACTTAATATTTGGGAGTAGGAGAAACTCCCCAAGGGAAGAAACCAAATTGGTCACTTCACTTTCTGACCCCATCCACAATACCCTTTCTCACTTTCTTTTTATTCTTTTTATTGTTTCTTTAGGTTTTCCATTTGCCCAGCTGCAACATGTCTTTCTACAGAATACATCCCTTACGTTGGCCTGGGAACGTATTTGGGTCACTCTGACCCAAATAGACACAGAGCCACAATCGTGGGTAAGAAAAGTAATAATCCACTTACAAAGAGGAGGGACTCCAAGATGGAGATTTCTTACCCTCAGAAACGAAGTCCCATGGCATGAAGTAAACATAAGCAAGCTCTAGAAAGACTTTGAAAAATGAATCTGTAGGAAAATCCATTCTATGGGAACGAAACCTACCTGAGCGCTGTTTTCATAACTCGAGTACGCCATTTCCAGGAATACTTAGGGGAAGGTGAAGCCTGCAAGGTTGGTTCACCGGCCCTTCACTCCTTTTCACCTGGGGGCTTCCAGCCTGATTTCTCCTTTTATAAGCAAATGTCTCTGTCTACTTCCTGTTTCCCAGAAGAGGGGGGTTTTCCTTCCTCCTCTTCTTCCCCTCCCTCATTATCTGACAGTGTAATAATTTCATCAGTTTTGCACTCCCCTTTGGTCCATTATGTGACAGTTGAGCTGTTGGGTAATGAATATCACTCCTAAGATTTTTTTTTTTTTTTAAATAAGATTTTTAGGGGCAGCCGCTTGGCTCCATAGGTAGAGCCTGTGACTCTTTATCTTGAGATCATGAGTTCAAGCCAGATGTTGGACGTAGAGTTTACTTAAAAAAAAAAAAATAGAATAAAATCTTTGTTATTATTTTAAGGTGAGATGTGGGAGAAACTAGACGTGACAAATTCTTGCTAACAAGTTGCAACTGAATCAAAAAATATATTTTTAAAACATTTCTAGGACAATATTGATTTTGGATTGAATGATGTTATTATGGAGGGAGTAAAAAAATAGAATCAGAGGTATTTTATAACTGATTTATGCCCATGGGTGTGTCGTTCACTGGGAGATTAGATTTAAATTGTAGGGGGTGGATAACAATCTCTCCCGGATCAAGTTCTAAACACAAATATTAAATCTGCATTACTGGTGAGCTGGGTACAGGGAAGGATTTGGCTGTTTACAACACAAGCAGCAAGGGGCGTCTGGGTGGCTCTATCGGTTAAGTGACCAACTTCAGCTCAGGTCGTGATCTCACTGTTCATGAGTTTGAGTCCCACAGGGGGCTCACTGCTGTCAGCAGGGAGCCCACTTTGGATCCTCTATCCCCTTCTTTCTCTGCCCCTCCCCTGTTCACGCTTTCTCTCAAAAAATAAAAACAAAACAAACAAACAGAAAACACTAAGGCAAATGATGGACAAATAAATGCAGAAAAAACTGCAAGCACTTGGAAATTGCTGGAGCATAGTGCTGGAGGCAGGATGTGACAAGGCAGGATGGGATAAGAGATGAGGCTGGAAAAGTCACAGATGTTTTCATAGGTCACTCTAAGAAGCCAGAGCTATTAAAGGAAAATATTCACAAACAGTATGGCAGTACCGGCATCCATTGGTCTCTCTTTGGGCTTTCTCCTTCCTTAGTAAAATGGTCCGGTCCATCAGTCTTAGGACCCACTAAGCCCAGATCAATTTATACATTTAAAGTGTGGTCTGCAAGGTCTCAGCTTCAGTTTACTGACGCCTTCCAGAACTGGATCCTTGAGGGCAGGACTCAGAATTCAACAAGCCCTTAGGGTAATTCATTTGCACCTAAAGTCTAGAAGCCTTCATTAGAGGAGGGTGTGACCAAATGCATTTGGATTAGGCAGATAATGGTTGGAATCCTGGCTCCTCCCTTCCAGGATGGAGAGTGAATCAGCCCTTGGAAATTAGGCCAAGAAAGTACTCATCTACCCACACGGGTGTGACCCCCACCTGATAGGCTTTTTCTGGCTGGTTTAGAAGGGTAGTGCCCTTAGTAGCCTGAACTGATACCAGTGTCTTAGGCTAGGGCAGGACTTCCAGGGGAAAGACAATTTTATTACCATATTTAGCATTTATTACAATATATTTATTTCTTAGATTTCCCTCCTGTTTTTTGAAAATTTTATACCATGGGAAAGTCCCAACATGTGCAAAAGCAGACATTACCACGAAACCTCATGTTTCCATCATCCAGTTTCAACAACTGTTGACTTCCAGCCGATTTTATTTTTTTTTTTAATTTTTTTTCAACGTTTTTATTTATTTTTGGGACAGAGAGAGACAGAGCATGAACAGGGGAGGGGCAGAGAGAGAGAGAGGGAGACACAGAATCGGAAACAGGCTCCAGGCTCTGAGCCATCAGCCCAGAGCCCGACGCGGGGCTCGAACTCACGGACCGCGAGATCGTGACCTGGCTGAAGTCGGACGCTTAACCGACTGCGCCACCCAGGCGCCCCACAGCCGATTTGATTTTATCTAAACCACTACCTAGTCCCTCTCGCCTAGGTTATTTTGAATGACATACCAATCTGTAAATTCTCTTATCTTTAATTTTTCTTACAAGTTTTTGTTTTTCTTGCTATTGTTTAAAGAATTATGTGAATTTCCTGTAGACTCCTATCTGGATTTTGCTAATTTCATTTGTTATTCCATTTAGCCTATCCTTCTATCTTCTGTATTTATTGTAAATTGGTTTGGTCAGATTTAGGGATGGCTTTATTTATTTATTTATTTATTTATTTTTAACAACACTTTTCCTCCCTTTCACTCTGTCTCCTTAAACTTCTTTTTTCACTGAAGTATATTTGACATATAACATTGTGTAAATTTAAGGTGTACAATATTTAATTTGATACATTTTCATATTGCCATTGTAGGGATCATTAGCAACTCTATTAAGTTCTTTAAGCTTAAATGCCAATTTCTTGGAGTCATCCTTAAAAATTTGCTCCTGTTTTCTCACTCTTTTCCTTCACAGAATTCATTTGACTGTGTTATTCTGTGTAGAGTTGGGATTTCACTGTTTAATTTCATCTCCCAAATTAGATAGCAGGCTCCAGAGTGCAATGACCAGATATGTGTGGGTTACCCTTGGTCTACACAGAGCCTTGTACTGTGTCTGGCTCAGAATAGAGGCTTAATCAATGCTAGTTATTCAGATTGCTTTAGTTTCCACCTTCCCCTTCATCCTGCCTGATTCCCTTTTGAGCAAAGTCCCTCTTTGTGACCTAGGCTGTAGGATAGATTTTTTTTTAAAAGAAAAAAATTGTTTATGATACTTATGTTCTAACATTTATTCTAATATAAGACTATAGTTCTGAAGTAAAATGTATCACCCATTTCAAATTTTCAAATGTATTTTATTTACTATATCATAAGGTAAATATTTATAAATGTATGTATTTCTTATTTAGGTAGTACTTTTCAAAATCCCTTTTTTTAAGTTGATTTATTTTTGAAAGAGAGGGAGTACAAGCAGAGGGCTAAGAGAGGGAGACTGAAGATTTGAAGCGGGCTCCACACTGATAGCAGAGAGCCAGACTCGGGGCTCGAACTCAGGAACAGTGAAATCATGACCTGAGCGGAAGTTGGAAGCTTAACTGAATGAGCCATCCAGGCTCCCCTCTGTTTTTTTGTTTGTTCTTTCATTTGTTTGTTTGTTTGCTTTTTTTTTTTTTTTAATCAGAATGACAACTCTAAGTGTAAATGTTCATGGAGCACCAATATATAGTAGATAAAAGATCATATTTAAAAAAAAAAATAAATAAGGCTTCTCAGATTGGGAAATAAAAACTCATCAGCCATCCCACAGAACACTGAGGTTCTGAGAAACGGTTTGGAAAGTATGGTTCAGTATCACTACCAGGTGGGAGGGACAGCTACTGAGTTCTTCTGTGCTCTGAGGAAGAAAATGAAAATTACACTGAAAGATGTTTCCAACTTTGCCACATCATTCAAGAAATTCTCACTTGAAAGGATTATTGAATATATTTCTACTTTAGAATAGTTACAATCCTGATCTTCTGATTGAGAATAAATTTGTTTTTTGTTTTGTTTGTTTTCTAAATATCTCTTTGGTATCATGGATGACAGTCACTATTGGGAGAATCTAAATTCAGAATCCAGACTCGTTAGGTCTGTCCTCCACCATACTGGGTCATTCAGAGGATGTGGTTAGAACAGAGCATGACCATCATGGGGAAATGAGGTGGGGAGGGCAACTGTCCATGACTGGACAGGGAATTGATTTGGGTGTAGGTGCTCCAGTAAGAGTTGTAAATGTAGGTATAGCCCTACCAGCAAGTGTAGGAACTGAGCAGTTGCCCTACTCTCTGGGAACTTAAAGCTAAGTAAAGTAAGCCTAGGCTCCCCCCTCTGTTGTGTCATCAGTTACTTGTTCCTTCCAGAGTTTTCTACCTCTCCTTCTTTACAGATTCTTTGGTACCAGCACATAAACATTTTGAGCCTGTCCCACTTAAATGAAAGACTCTTGTGTGCACACCTGTATCCTCTGACACATTTAACTACTATTATCTCCCCCTTTCACAATTCAACTTTTTTGAACTTATCTTCTTACTCTAGTTCCTCTCGATCCATTTAATGGTTTTTTCCCTCTTTTCTCACTACCTAACCCCTAAAACATGGGTGTCCCATACAGTTCATTTCTCTTTTTTTTTTAATGTTTATTTATTTATTTTTGAGAGAGAGAGACAGAGTCAGAGCACAAGCAAGGGAGGGGTAGAGAGAGAGAGGGAGACACAGAATTGGAAGTTGGCTTCAGGCTCTGAGCTGTCAGCGCAGAGCCTGATGTGGGTCTCGAATTCACGGACCATGCGATCATAACCTGAGCCCAAAGTTGGGTGCTTTAACCAACTGAGCCACCCAGGCACCCCTATTTCTCTGCTCTTGACCATGCCTTACACTTTCCTGGAGCAGCCTCATTCATTTCTTTAATTTCAACTACCATTTACATGCTAATGAC
>NW_024412403.1:56927371-56947326 GCF_014898765.1 Herpailurus yagouaroundi
TAAGTAATCTTTATCCCCAGGAGCTTGAACTCACGACCCTGAGATCAAGTGTTGCATGCGCTACTGACTAAGCCAGGCAGGTGTCACTTCCTTGTGATTTTCTTAATATCATTTTCTTTTCACTAGCTTACTTTATTGTAAGAATATAGTATATAAATCATATAACATACAAAATATGCTAATTGGCTGTTTATGTTATCAGTATGGCTTCCAGTCAACAGTAAGCTATTAGTTATGTTTTGGGGGGAGTCAAAATTTATAAGTGGCTTTTTTATTGCACAGGGGTCTGCACTCCCAATTCTTGTGTTGTTGAAGGGTCAACTGTATTTCTTCTCTTTTGTGATGTACTACCATCCACTCAGTTAAAGGCAGAAACATAACAAATGCCTTAAAACAGCCCTTGTCCTTAAACTCCAAATTATCAAAGTCCTATGGAGTCAAACACGTACACTTTTTGCTTGATTTTTATCTCTCTTTAACTCTACTGCCATTTTTCTTGTCTAAAGCATCTCTAACTAGTTACTGAAATCTCTACTTGGTCATATTACCACCCAACCAACCCATTCTGGATGCTACAAAATACTGAGTATATGTGTAGGGTAGGCAGAAATTCATCCTCTACCCTTCAAGGTCTTCCAGCTGGACTAAGAATCAAATTTACATGAGACAGGTTAACAGGAGGAAAAAAAAATTATGTGCACACAAAGGCCCAATCTTGAAATTGAGATCCAAAGAAATGATCAAGGTAGGTGATTTTTATACATTTTAGAAAAAGGACAATAAACTCATGAAGAATTGACAGGTTAAAGAAAACAAGACTTTTATTAGTAATGAATTCTAATTGGAATTTGGACTGAGGTAGATTAGTAGAAAAGTAATAAGGTTTATGTCTACAGCTTTCTCAACTGTAAAGTTTCCATCTTTGGTGATAAGAATGTCTTTTTAGTATGGGAAGAGTATCTCCCATATGGGAGACTTGTTCCCTGCTTTCAAGGGGCAGAGGAGCATCTGAGTGTCCTTGCAGTGGTTGTTTCTCAAGTACCTTCAATCCAAAATATTCAGTATACCCTGGGCCCCTACATATGCTACCTCAAGAGGAATTTATAACTTCAGAATTTGGGATTTGTGCACATCAGGGCATAATAGGAAGCAGTTTCAGAAGTGCTGAATTGGCCTTCCCACTATAATAGCTCTTAACCCATAAGCCAAGGACCCTTTGTGATGGGTTACTTCGACTGTTAAGTGTATCAATTCTAATCATACACTCAGAGCCTTGGTGAAATGATCCCTGGCTGTGTTCATAAAACCAGTGAGTGAGTCAGTGAGTCTCCTTGAGTTAGTCTTTTTTTTTTTTTTTAACTTTTTTTAATGCTTATTTATTTTTGAGAGAGACAGAGCATGAGCAGAGAAGGGGCAAAGACACACACACACACACACACACACACACACACACACACACACACACACACAGACACAGACACACACACAGACACACAGAGACACAGAATCCCAAGCAGGTTCCAGGCTTTGAGCTGTCATCACAGAGCCTGATGCAGGGCTCAAACCCAAGAACTGTGAGATAATGACCTAAGACGAAGTCAGATGCTTAACTGACTGAGCCACCCAGGTGATCCTCCTTGACTCAGTCAGTCTTTAGCCAGGATTTCAGCTGTTACCTGTATCCTTTAAACCTTCCCAATATAACAAAGGTAGGGGGTCATGATGATAATTTGAGTATAAATATCAATTTAGACCTTGTGCCCAATAATTTTTAAAATGTCTCATTTCTCTTCTCAGTGTAACATGGTTAAATGGCTGTACATCCCTTTGGAGGGAATCATTATGAGAAGTAATTGTCATGGTAGTACAGGGTCCTTCCTCCCAGGAAACCAGCCATCTCATCACCCAGTAGGTTCTGGATCTGAAAATCAGTTCAGGTCTGGGAGCTAAGCAGACATGGTTACTTTTTACTAGGGTGGCTGCACTCAGCTTTCTGCTCCTCTATTCTTGACTTTTGATTGTAAATGTTAAGAATCATCCTTTTTACAATATATACATATATCAAATTACTATACTGTATACTTTAAACTTGTAGAATGTCATGTCAATTATATCTCAATAAAACTGGGGAAAAATTTAAAAATACAAGTAGTTGACTTCCACATAGAAGAAGAAGAAGAAGAAGAAGAAGAAGAAGAAGAAGAAGAAGAAGAAGAAAAAGAAGAAGAAGACAACAACAACGACAATGACAACTATGTTGACTACATGAATGACTACTACCAAGTTGGGGAGGGAGAGGTGGAAGAGGAGGGGGAGGGGAGAAGGTTGTTAAAGAAAAGCAGCAGCAGCAGCAGCAGCAGCAGCAGCAGCAGCAGCAGAAGCATTCTTGTTGGCTGCCCATCTCCTTTGCCCTAGGGATGCCAGGTTCTGTTAACCATCTCCACCGATCCCCCAGAGTCAAGTCCCTTTAGCTGCCCTCCAACCTTCCTGGTAATTGTGGCCTCCTGGTTTCTGCTGGTTAAGTGACACGATCTAACTCATTTACTTCAGAGCCCACTATGCCCAGAATGACATTAGCAAGCCCAGTTCTGTGACTGCCTTACCTACCATCAGCTCTCTTTGCAGAGGACCATTGTCCTTCTCAGCAATGCTTGTGCCCTCTCTCCAGCATGTTTCTCATGGCCTTAGTGAATGCTAGGTCCTCTATGCCCTCCTGAGGAACATCCTCTGCTGGGTTCCTGGCCTCACATAACATATCCATCCCTGCATGTCTACATTCCTGTCTTCATATTCCCTCCTCTACCCTTTGCCAGGGCAGTGTGGGCATTCATACTTTGCTCAGTGCTAGCTGTCACTGTCTCTGGGCCTCTAAGAATCATCCTAGTAGTAAATTCGTCCCACCTACTAGGATCCTCACTAGGATGTTAAATTCTGTGCAAGAAGAAAGTACCCCCCAGGGGCGGCTGGGTGGCTCAGTTGGTTGAGCATCTGACTTCGGCTTGAATCATGACCTTACAGTTCATAAGTTCAAGTCCCGCATCCAGTGCTGACAGCTAATAGCTCAGAGCCTGGAGCCTGCTTCAGATTCTGTGTCTTCCTCTCTCTCTACCCCTCCCTGTTTTGCACTCTGTGTCTCTTCCTCTCTCAAAAATAATCATTCAAAAATTTTTTTTTAATTAAAAAAAAGTGCCCCCCAAGACAATAAATTCTTGCTTATCTAGTGCTGAGCTCTGGTCCTTTCGATCAGTTGCTCTCAAAATCTAATCTGACAATTATCCCCTAACTTCTGCCAGTACATGCTGGCTAATTTCTGCAGATCCTTTAGTATATGTTCTCTTCCTTCCCTTGCGAGGCCCTTCCCTAGCTGGGTTATGCTGGAATTTAACTCTCAGTTATTGGCCTAGTAGCTGGGAGAGGGGTTTGGAGGAATTTTTGAGGGGTCACCTGTTACCCTGTTACCTTTGAGGGGAAGGAAATCTGTGCATCATCCTCCAGCCCAGAGGTGGTGCTACATCTTACTAGGGAACCACAGACCACCTCTGTTAGTTCTGAGAATTATTAGCAATCTACAGAGTTGACACTCTCAGTGGCATTCATTTCAATGTCCCCATCCCATGTCTCAGGGTCCAAGATTTGCCCAGCCAGGTTGCTGACTTTAGCACAACAGACCTGCCTTTGCTAAAATACTAAGTCTCAGTAGCTCTGCAATTTTAGCTATCAGAGCTTCTGTTTGCGGCTCGGCTATGTCCATTCTTCTAACATGAGATCCATGGGCCTCTGTAAACTACAAGCTCCTTGGCTTTCATATCTCATCCTTAGTCTTTCAATGTTTGCTAATGGTCCTCAGTTCTTCATTATCCCATCAATGAACATTACTACAGCTGACCAATAACCAGCCAATTCCACTGTATTTATAGATCCCTTAACATCTATATTTCCCAAATGCTTGTATTACTTCATTTGCAAAGATATTCCCTACCAGGACATTTTTTCCCATCACCTCCACTAAAATCTCCAGCAATTAAACCACCCGTGTGCGAGGGACTAACCATCCCTTACACGGCATTCAAAATTGTGTCCTTTTATGTTCACCAGCAGGTGAATGAGCCAGTTCCAGGATCCCACTTTATCTATTTTCTGACTGCTCCTGGCACTACATGTATTTGTTCATGTCCTCCAAGAAGCAGATGCCAAGACAAGATAAGGTGCACAAGAGACATGCTATAGGAAACAACTACGAAGGAAAGGAGAAGGGAGTCCGAAGGCTGGGAGAGCTACCAGAGCATGATGAAGCTGTAACCTCTGTGAAGGAGAGGGAAGGGAGTTTGGGGAGGAAGATTCTTGAACTATAGTGCAGTTGTAAGAAAGTTTTTGCAAGGTTGACAAGGAGTCCTCGAGTCTAAGCTACAAGACTGCCTTCCCTTAAGAGTCCCTGCTGCAGTTAGTGGCTGGGAATAGCAGAGTTTTAGCATAGGCACGAACTGCATGGTGAAGAAACTAAAGTTGGGGCCACTAACCAATTACTCTCCCTGCAGTACAGAGCTGGAAGGCACATTTGCATGATCCCATCATGTTGAGATACTCTTTCTTTGCCTGAATGTCCTGAAGACAGGGAAGAAAAATAGGGTTTACTCAGACATTCCTCTGCTGAGCACATCAACACTTTTTACTTCCCTCTGAAATTATAATTACACTCAATGATGGGTAAAGAACAGGGCCAAATCACTTGGCTCAGAAATCAATTTGGGAAAAGTGTTGACATTTGCCAGTAGAAAGAGAGCTATGGCAAACGGACAGATGCCTTATGGGAAACTATTTTCCAAACTATGGACTGTTAAATGATAAGTGGCTTAATCCATCACTTTCTTTCTATTTGAGGCTTAAACTTGAACTCGTTCCCTCTTCCTGATCAGCACTTTTTGAGATTTTATTTTATTATTTATTTTAAAGTTTACTTCTTTTTTGAGATACAGAGGGAGTGTGAGCTGAGGAGGGACAGAGGATCTGAAGCAGGCTCTGTGCTGACAGCAGAGAGCCCAATGTGGGGCTCAAACTCACAAACAGCAAGATCATGACTTGAGCTGAAGTCAAAGGCTTAGCTGACTGAGCCACACGGGTGCCTCTTTAAGATTTTAGTTTTATGGGGTGCCTGGGTGGCTCAGTCGGTCGAGCCTCCGACTTGGTTCAGGTCATGATCTCACGGTTCGTGAGTTAGAGCCCCGCGTCGGGCTCTGTGCTGACAGCTCAGAGCCTGGAGCCCGTTTCAGATTCTGTGTCTCCCTGTCTCTCTGCCCCTCCCGTGGTCATGCTCTGTCTGTCGCAAAAATAAATAAACATTAAAAAAAAAAGATTTTATTTTTAAGCAGTCTCTACACCCAACGTGGGGTTCGAACTTACAACCCTGAGATCAAGAGGTGCGTGATCTACTGACTGAGCCAGCCAGGCACTCTAAGCACTATTATTATCAATCAGTTTTACCAGAGAGTTTTTCAGTCCAGGACTGTGAAGTGGTACTAACAACAGTGAAGACTACTACTATAAGGTTCTCTGATCTTAATCTCTTTCTTAAATATAATCGTTGTGCAGCCTCTTGATCCGGGTTATTTATCACAATCCTTTTAGCCATGTCAAGAGTTGTGGCCACTCGAGTCTTCATTCCCTTTCAGGTCTGGGAGGAGGCACTGCAACTGCCTAATATCAAGCCTCGTCTTGAATATGACAACTTCTGTTAAAGTGAGCATTGTCTGCAAGTAGGTCTTGTGATCAGTGTCCAAAAATGAGGTACTACACTTAAAAAAATGTATGTTAGGGTGCCTGGCTGCCTCAGATGGAAGAGCATGCTACTTTTGATCTCAGGGTTGTGAGTTCAAGCCTCATGGTTGGTGTAGAGATTATTTATTTAATTATTAATTAATTATTTATTTAAATAAATAAAACTTTTTTTTTTTAATGTTATTTATCTCAAGAATTCAAAACACAGGTGGAGGCAGGATGGGCCATGGAGAGAGCCATGTATGGGAGTTGAGACCGAGAATAATGTCCTCTCCTCCTTCCCCATCCTTCTGCTTTCTCTGGCCTCACTTTATACAAAATTAGGCAAAATAATTCATTAACAGAATTATGACTTTACATGATTACTGCCTTCCCAACAAGTGACTTTTTTTAATATGCATTTTATAGAGTCTCAGTTAATAAAAGGACTCACATTCCCATCTTTTTGTCCTGAGCAGCACAAATTCCCAATTTACTAACCCTGCTATCAGTGCTCAAGTTCTTTTTTGGCACCAGCTACATAAAGTGTCCCCAGATAGCCCTTCCATTGGGGGGCACACTGGTCAGCCAGGGAAGTATTCTATTTGGGGCAAGTTAATATTAAAGAACGAAGCTAAAAAAGATTTTAATAAAACAGGCATACATCATGTTTGCATAGACCTGCAATTTGTGAAGTGTATTACATATAATTTCTCATTAAATCTTTACAATCCTTTGAGATAAATACGATTATGGTCACTTAGGTAACAGGTACTCAAAATCAACCAGCAACTAAAATAGCACAGTTGGTAATCAAACCTAGATCATACACTCCTTATTCCCTTAATCTTTGCAGGTCATTAACAGTTTACCCAACACACACGCCTGCCATATTGTTGTTTTGTTTTGTTTTTGGAGACTCTACCCTCAGGTCAGGTCATTGCACATCAGGTTGTAGCCATGTTATTACCAACTATCTCAGGCAATGAAGGCGCATAAATACTCAGTTAACAATTGCCTTCATTTCACAACACTTACCATACTACATGCACCCAACTGCATTGCATTAGTGCCTTGTTCCACTTTGCAGAACTCCCAACACACAGCTGCATTCTACTTAAGTCTAGGTACCTTTGTTTTATTTTAATTAATTAATTATTATTATTATTATTATTATTTTTGGGAGAGAGAGAAGCAGGGCTCGTACTCACTTGAAGCAGGTCTCAAGCTCAGGAACCATGAGATCATGACCTGAGCGGAAGTCAGGTGCTTAGCAACTGAGCCACCCAGGCAGGTTCCCTTTCTTTTCTTTTTAAAGTAGGCTCCGCACCTAACATGGGGCTTGAACTCACAACCCTGAGACTAAGAGTCACATGCTCTACCAACTGAGCCACCCAGGCACCCACGTCTATGCATTTTCTGACAGAGGAGCATGCTTAAATGCAAGAAAAACAGCTGTCACTGACACATTAAAACACAATACCAGATATCATTTTCCTAGAGTTATTCCATTCTTTTGGGCCTATAATATGCCTGCCACTCTGGCCATTATTTTTTGACTCAGAAAAACCATCAAAATTCCTGTAGGGAGCGGCACCTGGGTGGCTCAGTCAGTTAAGGGTCTGACTTTGGCTCAGGTCGTGATCTCATGGTTGGTGAGTTCAAGCCCATGTCAGGCTCTGTGCTGGCAGCTCTGAGCCTGGAGCTGCTTCAGATTCATTTGTCTCCCTCTCTGCCCCGCCCCAACTCATGCTTGCTCTCTCTCTCTAAAGCAAACATTAACGGGCTCCTGGGTGGCTCGGTCAGTTAAACATCTGACCTCAGCTCAGGTCATGATCTTGCAGTTCATCGGGCTCTCTGCTTACAGCCTTGAGCCTGGAAGGAGCCTGCTACAGCCAGACTGTGTCTTCCTCTTTTTCTACCCCTCACCCACTCACACTGTCTCTCTCTCTCTCTCTCTCTCTCTCTCTCTCTCTCTCTCTCTCTCTCCTAAAAAATGAATAAGCATTAAAAATTTTTTTAAATAAAACAAACATTAACAAAAAATTAAAAACAAAATTCCTATAGGGAAAAAGATTCCTTATGGGATTTTTGTTGGGCAAGGTGACATACCGATTCTAAATTTACGTAGAGAGGGTTCTTCAAACTCAGTAAGAAAACAAATGATTCAATAAAAAAATAGGCAAAGACTTTAACAGCCACCCCACCAAGAAGCTATATGGAAGGTAAATTAACACCACAATAAGATACCATTATTCACCTATTTCAATGGCTAAAATTTAAAAAACTGATCACATCAAGTGTCAATGAAGAAAGCAACTGGCTATGATACATTTCTGGTGAGAATACAATTATGTGACAACTATTTTGGAAGACTGTGGCAGTTTCTAATAGAGCTGAACATACACTTAGTATATGACTAAGCAATCTCCCTGCTTGGATATTTACCCCAAGAGTGAAACTTGAGTGCTCACATAAAAACCACATGAGAAAGTTAATAGTGGCCTTAATTGGTAATCGCCAAAACCTAGAAATAACCAAATATCCTTCAACTGGTGAACAGGTAAACCTACTATGATACATCCACACAAAGGAATACTACTACTATTCATCATAAAAAGGAACTAATGATACATGCAAAAACATGAGTTAGTCTGTAATGTACTGTGCTAAATTAAAGAACCCAGATTTATTCTATTTATAAGACATCCAGGAAAAGACAAAATTGTAAGAACAGAAAATAGATCACTGATTTCCAGAGCTGGGAGGGGGTAGGAGTTGACTTGAAGAAATTTTCTGGAGTGATTAGAGTTCTACACCTTGTGTATGTAGTTACATGACTACATACATTTGGCAAAACTTATAAGACTATACATTAAAATGAGTAAATTTCACAGCATATAAATTATGCTTCCATAAACGTGAGAAAGCTAAAGAGATTAAATAAATTCCCAAAGCCACACAGTTACTGAAATGGCTAATAAGTGTCTGGTAATTACAGATAACCTCAGTTCAGGAAACAGAGATAGAAACAAAACATAATAGGACATAATACAAATTACAGCAATTATTCTTGGCTGAGTATCTATTTATCACTTGCCTAACACCGTAATTGTTTTACATGCAATTTTTTTTTTAATCTAGCCACCCTGCAAGGGTGGTTTGCTATCTTCATTTAAAAAACCTAGGGGCGCCTGGGTGGCGCAGTCGGTTAAGCGTCCGACTTCAGCCAGGTCACGATCTCGCGGTCCGTGAGTTCGAGCCCCGCGTCGGGCTCTGGGCTGATGGCTCAGAGCCTGGAGCCTGTTTCCGATTCTGTGTCTCCCTCTCTCTCTCTGCCCCTCCCCCGTTCAGGCTCTGTCTCTCTCTGTCCCAAAAATAAATAAACGTTGAAAAAAAAATTTTTTTAAAAACCTAGTAAACTGAGCTTCAAGGATGAGAAGTTGCACTTATATCTAGCTACCCCATAAGTTTAGGGCTCTTGTGTTCTTAATAAGAAATGTGACTTCCAATCAGTATGTGCAAAAAATGGTTATTTTTAATGTTTATTCATTTCTGAGAGAGAGAGGAGTGAGCAGGGAAGGGGCAGAGAGATAGGGAGTCAGAGAATCTGAAGTGGGCTCTATGCTGACAGCAGAGAGCCTGAGGAGGGGCTCGGAATTCACTAACCGTGAGATCATAACCTGAGCTGAAGTCAGATGCTTAACTGACAGAGCCACCCAGGCGCCTGGTATATAAAAAGTTGTTAAGAGATGGAACATATCAAAGGAGGTTATCAAAGAAGTAAGATTTAAGCAGGGTTTGAGTAACTTCTAACAAAAGGCTCTTGGCTTTTTGTTTTTAAAGATGTTATTCTCTACACCCAACAGTGGTGCTTGAACTCACAACCCTGGATCAAGAATCACATGCTCCACCAACTAGCCAGCCAGGTGCCCCCAAGGCTTGTGTTCTTTAGGACAAAAGAAAGGTCTTCTGTTGTCTTGGCCTACATTCCTTTTTAGTCTCAACCTAGATCTGTGTTCTCAGGTTCTGAACTCCCAACATACTGACCCTCCAGTTTCTTTGCTACTCATCTCAGGATCCTCACAGGCCCTTCCCAACGGTCAGAATTCCTTTCTTCTCCTTTCCAGTTCAATGCTTATTTGCCCTTCAATCTGATGTCAGCTCAAAACTTTCAGGGAAATATTCCCTTAGGTAATGGACTTAGAAGAGATTAATAACATTTGGAATAATTTACTTCCTCCAGGGCTTCCAATGTAGTTGGTGCCATAGCCAGAAAAAAGATAACCCAAGCAAATCCTTCTGAGAAGTGTCTTCTGGACCCAGTGATGTCATTTTTTGTAAGCCAGTATCTCCCCCTACTCTGTTTCATTCCAGTACTGAAGTTCTTTCTTATCCTTCCAAACATGGTAATTTCAACAATTTTCTTATCCTGCAGGAAATGATGACTGAAATATTGGGTGATTACTGATGTTTTTAACACCTTTGGACTTCACATTCTAAAACAGGAAGATGGCGTGCTGGAAAAAAAGACAAATCTTCCTGCTAAGTAGTTTTAAAAGAACTTGCTACAGACCTTCTAAAATAGTACTGAGATATATTTTTTTCTTAAACACTTGCTTTTGATATAGTGAGTGGGAGAGGGGCAGAGAGAGGGGGACAGGATCTAAAGCAGGCTCTGTACTGACAGCAGAGAGCCCGATGTGGGGCTCGAACTCATGGAACAGTGAGATCATGACCTGAGCCGAAGTCGGATGCTTAACTGACTGAGCCACCCAGGTGCCTCTAAGAAACCCTCTAAACAGAATACAAAACAGAATTCTGGGTGCTAAACACAGCAGAACATTTTTCTTCCCAAGAAGTGAGTCAAAGCAAGAAATTATTTTCCCAGAGAATATTGGGTACAATCAGAGAGTGAGTATGTAGTAATACTTTTAGATAGAAGACAGAGACTTTTTTTTATACTGATTCCTAGGTAACTTATAATTCATTCCTTTTACAGTTCACTTGAAACCTTTCCACATATCACTCACTGAACAAACATTTATTGAGTACCAACTGTGTCAGGCTGTTTGAGGAAGCTGTGATAACTAAGTGCAAAAAACTGACAGAAATTCCTTCATACTATTAGTGGTAGACCATCAATAACAAATATATATTTATGTTAGAGGAGATAAATGTTATAGAAAAGTAACGAACTTGAGCAGGGTGAGGAGGCTAAATGGTGCTGGTAGGGGTTGAAAAACAGCTTATGAGGGGGTTCAGAGCATGCTTTTTTTTGACCAAGTTACATTTGAAGAAAGACTTAAAAGTAAACAAAGTTAACCATATTGACTTCTGAGGAAAGATCATTCCGGTCAGTGACAAGGTCAAGGAACAGCAAAGGCAGAGTGTACCGGAGATGGGGTCAGAGGTGAGTGGCATGGAGTAGGAGATACTGAAGTAAGGCTTTGGAGGAATTAACGAGGACTTAGGTTTTTCTTCTGAATGAAACAGGACCCATAGAGTTTTGAGCAGGGGATCATGAGCTGACTTGTATTTCAAAAGGATCTTTTCATGTATGCAACCAAGTATTTTAAGTTATTTAAAAGTTTTCAGAAATAAAAGTTGTTATAACACCTGTGTATTCTCTCATTAACCAAGTGTTAAATGCAAATCCTGTGGCTATGACAACCAAGACATTAA
This sequence comes from Herpailurus yagouaroundi, assembly GCF_014898765.1. NCBI lineage: Eukaryota > Metazoa > Chordata > Mammalia > Carnivora > Felidae > Herpailurus > Herpailurus yagouaroundi. The sequence goes on from NW_024412403.1 coordinate 56,938,808, forward strand.
CATTGCTGTAATATCATCTAATCCCTACTCTATATTCAAATTTCCTGTTGTTCCCACCAATACCCTTTTAACTAGAGGAACTATAATTTACCATTCAAACCAGGGCAGTTTAAAAAAAAAAAAAAAGTGATGGGGCACATGGGTGGCTCAGTCGAAGTGTCCTGACTTCAGCTCAGGTCATGATCTCACAGTTCAAGAGTTCAAGCCCCACGTTGGGCTCTGTACTGACAGCTCAGAGCCTGGAGCCTGCTTCAGATTCCCTGTCTCCCCCTCTCTCTGCCCCTCCTCTGCTCACACTCTGTCTCTCTCTCAAAAATGAACATTAAAAAATTTTTAAAAAGAGTGATATATGGCTTATACATGGTAAAATATATACATGCTAAATACATAGCTTGGTGAGTTTTTACATAGGATAAGCCTAAATAACTGCCATCCAAAGCAAGGTAAGCTCACTTAAGGCTAAGACAACAGGTATAATCAGGACTGCCTGCCTCTGGATGAGTAGATGCATATTAAATCTTTTTGGTAAGAATAGCATCAGTGATTATATTCCATCAGAGAACACATTTTTGTTTGTGTCATTCTTGGTGATAAACTGAACACGACATAGCCGACCTTCCTTGCACAATCTACATTTTGAGGCACTTCCTTGCCAAAGCCCTTCCTTGCAAAATCTACATTTTGAGGCACTTGATCAGGTACATTAATTCCAATTCAGTGAATCAGTATTTTAAAATTTTCCCCATCTTCTCCTTAGGGCTGGGATCCTCGGAGATGTAGCCACTTCCAATTTTGCTTCCTGGCAGGGAGTTCATAGACTTCCTTCATGCAGATCCATTTGCCTCAGCCAGCAACATCTTGGCAGAACCTCTAACTTCGAAGCTCAGTTACTCCAACACCAGCTCTTGGGAGTTTTATGTGTCCATATCCCTTTGGAGCTAAGAGAAATTTGGAGGGCTGACTCCGGATTTCTCCTATCGTCATTTCCACTGGACCTCATACCTTGCACACACAATGCTTGTGCACTTATGGGCAGGCAGATCTGCTACTTCTGTTTGGAATTGGAAATTTTGGAAATTTTCTTTCCCCCTGGCTCCTCCAAACATCAAGATCATACCCCAAGTTCCTTCTTATTAATAAGATGAAAAAGTCAATCACACTACCAAATGTTTACTTACCCTTCTGAAATAGAAGTGACCTTAACAGTTCTTTTAAGGTGGGAGACTGAGCTGAGCCTCGTGGAGGGGTGGAGGGGTGGAGTGGAGAACAGGTGTGTTTCCAGTGCTGGATTTCCATTCTCCGGACTCTGACTCCTCTAGAGGCTGCTAACCTTCTCAGTCTCTTGACTTCAAACTGTTAAGTACTTTAAACCAATGGGAAGGCAGGCCCTGTTTGGTGTCCGAGGGTAACATCTGCAACCCACCAGGCTGTGTGTCCTGTCAGCAGGAAGCGTGGAGGGTGGAGTGGTTTCCAGTCCAGCTGTCAGTGGCACCACTGAGTTGATGGTAGTTTCCTTCCTACCATCAATTATAATCACAGTTGTACCCCTTTTTCTGGTATCGTGATCTCATTGGAGGCTTTTCATTAACACCTTATTCCTAGAAAGCAAACAAAATGCTTGTTTTTTATAAAGATGAGAAACAAGACATATTAAGTTATACCCTTGAAAACAGCCAGGAAACCCACTGGTGGACTGTCAGTAAAATTGCTCTTAAAGTGTAGGATAGTGGGTGGAGAGCATGTGACCATATCATCAAGGTGTGATAATTAGCCAAGTTATGTGTCTCTAATATGTTCCTGCCCTGTGCAGCCCATGGGCAGGAGAGGCCCCAGAGTGGATCTTTTATTATTTGCCCAGCAGCCTCAGTAGATCATGAAAGGACTCTGCAAAGTGACCTCAATTTTATTCAACTTGCTTGGCAGCGGCAACTGTGGCAGGAAGCAGGACAGGCAGAAGAGAGAAAAGACAAGTTCATGCTCACATACTTCCTCCTGTGGGAGACAGTAACCATGCCAGGGCCCCAGGGCTCCCACCCCCTTCAGGCTTCTGTGCCTAGCTAGCTGTCCAAGACCTCTGGTGTTCACTAGTCTTGACACCAAGGATGGCCCCCGTGCAGACCAACAGAGGATGGCAGGATTGTTCCAGGACCATAGTGGGCTGGGGAGAGGGATCTCTGTGAGGCAAGTCTGGGCGATACCAAGTCCCTCTGTTCAGAGGGATCATCTTCTTTCCACCCTCCCTCTCCATTCAACCCTGTCCCAGACTAAGCCCAGAAGCACACCTAGGCTCGCCCTTGCAACACAGCACAAATGGAAAATCCCTTTAAGCATCTCATTGCTGCACCTCTCCATTCGTGCTTTCAGATCCCTCCAATCATGCTCTCTGTGTCTCTGCTCCTCATAGTCAAGCATCACCAAACCACCTGTATCCTTGACTGCTTTGAATCTTATATTATCCAAGCAAGTATATCATTTGTACCTTCCTCAGCTTCATTTGATATTACTTAAAAGTCAGATTCTGTTTTGACACCTCTCAAAGACGCTAGGCCCTTAAAACATATCAAAAATAACTTTCCCACAAGATTTTTCTAACTGATCTCACTCCCTTCTCTCCTTGGCAATGTAAGCCTCGGTACTTGCTTAAAACCCTTCAGTGGCCCATTTCGCAAGAAAGAGCTGTGCCCCTCCAGATTCCTCATCCCTCACTCTAACCCTTGATATTGTTTGCAAAAGTTTGCATATGTACCCTTTTCTTTAAAACTGCACTTAAAAGTGCAGGGTTCTCTATAAAACTAAATACAATGGTCTTCTGGATAAAAGTTTCTTTACTGGCATGTAAACTTCTTTATGGCTTTTCAATTTTAATACCTTAGGTGATTTTTGCACACCTTCCTGTCCCATTGGCTCCTCATACAAGAGATGTGGAACCTGAGGCCAGAAAGTGAAAGCCTCATGTGTAAAGGTATGGAAATGGAGGACTTCGGTGGAGGACTGCCCCCTCCCTGAGTCAATGCTTCAGCTCCTGCTTGGAGACAGTAAAACAGTACTTAATGCACTTCACGCCACCCCCATTTGTCAATTGCAGTGGCTTATTTTAATAAAAATATTTCCCACCCTTATTTAGAAACAGCAATCTTAATGAATTAGCTAGTCTAGTTTACACAGAAAAAAACAAAATACCAGGCCCCTTCCCCCCCTAGAGCTATTCCTCATCAGCCATTCAATATGTTGACATCAATTGTCTTAGAATTTAAATTACAGAGAAAGTCGTTTTGTAGCCTTCCTTCTGTTCTCTTCATAACTGTGCTTCTAAAGTTGGTTGTTTGGTGATTACAAAGATATTTCATTGATCACATCACATAACTAAATGATATCTTTTAAAAGAACACCATTGGCTACTGGATAAATTCTAAAATTCAAAATGTACGATATAATTAGACTCCAACTTAATGCTATTTCTTAAAATCTATAATGCTCAATTTGAGCCCAAACTGGTTTTTTTTCATACATTGTATGTTTCCATCTTTATGACTTTGCTGAAAGGAATTCAGCTTGCTGGCCTAATTAATACCCACAATTGGTTGAATACTTACATATGTCAGACATGGTGCTAAGCACTTTATATTTATCAACTCATCTAATCTCCACAATACTTCAGACAGGCATTATTATGCCCATTTTGCAAGGTGAGGAAGCAGACTCATTTTTTACCATAGTCTTTCATACTAAAATGCTTACAGTTTCTACTTTGGCCTAACTTCTTTCAGCCTTGGCTTTGGTCCCTATACTAAAAAATAAGTTTTCTCCTTCTTTCCATCTAGGCAATTCTTCCTTTAAGTAAAGAAACCTCTTTGATACAAGTCATCCCATGGCTTTTACAGGTGTTTATATACCAGTCCATCCACATGAGACTACAGTCTACTTAAAGCGTTGTGTTGTCGTTTTGCTAGTTATTTCTGTAAAGTGCATATACCTATCATATAGTAATGAATCAGTATTTGTTTCTCCATTATTATGGGTGGGTCTCTAGGCGGAAGCATTAAACCCTGACCTATATATAAATGCTCTTTTTCCTAGGAATACACTTAACCTAAGTAATAATTTTCTTAGAACTCTTTACTGACAACTTGTACATGAAATACAGGGCTATTTAAGATTAACATGGGTCTCCTCCTCCCTCTCCCCACCCCCGAAAAACCAGGTGTCCAGGTTTAGTTTGTAGAAAAGCACCGGGTAATTACCTCCGAACACATTTGGGGCACAGCATATTGTCTTCCAGGTGTGGGGGTGGAAAATTACAGGCAGGTAGCAGAAAGAGGGCACACACTCTCCCCTGTTTTTCAGGCACCCAGGCTTGCCCTGCATGAAACTGTAGGCGAACCCAACCCTCTGTGTCTGCAGGCAGACTTTTCCCATGGACCACACACCACCGGACACCTGGGGAAGGAAAGAGAGAGAAGTATGAACACAGCATGACCAAAGTCTAATGTTCTTTTGGTCGAGAATGTATCAAGGTCTTTTGTTTCTTCTGCTTTTCTCAAGTGCCAGCCCCAGGATATGAATCCTAGCTTAACCTACTCTGTCCTGCTTCCTTTTAGAAAATAATTCAAAATAGTTCCTATGAAAACTTAAAAAAAAAAAAAAGCCAAAAAACCCCCAAAAAACAAAAAAACCTAAAAGTATAGTTGGAAGGGGTACTTTCCCCGTCTCCATCCTAGGTTTGCAATAGGGACTCCTTTTTGGGGGGAGGGGGAGACCTCCTTAACAAAAAGATCCACCAAAGAAGATCAGTTTATTAACATGTATGGCACTTATCACTTGGAAGAAACCAACAAAAATGAACTCAAAATGGCGGCTTTTAATTCCAGTTTATGTAACATCTTTTACAAAGAACAATGAATTTCTAAAGAAATGACAGGACAGGGGCACCTGGGTGGCTCAGTCGGTTAAGCTTCTGACTTCAGCTCAGGTCATGATCTCACGGTTCATGGGTTTGAGCCCCACATCGGGCTCTGTGCTGACAGCTCAGAGCCTGGAAATTGCTTCAGATTCTGTGTCTCCCTCTCTGCCCCTTCCCCTGCTCATGCTCTGTCTCTCTCTCCCAAAAATAAATAAACATTAAAAAAAAAGATGATAGGACAAAAGAAAGCAGTTTAAGGCTGGGGGAGGAAGGAGGGCAGGCGGTGGGAAGATAAATCTACAGGAAGGAACTAAGCAGTAAGTTTTGTTTGCAGGTGTCTTCAGTGCTGTCTCTCAGTTGATTGTCTGTAGCCAAAAGAGAAATTAAAATCTGCCTTTAGGTAGTAAAAAAGGATGTTTTTCTGGGTTTGCTGCTCCTTAATTGCCATCAGCTCAAAACAGTTTTTATTATACATTTTAAAACAATTTAGAATAGGTATAATTTGGTATGATATATTCTGGTTTCCTTTAACAGAAAGACTAAACCAGAACAGTCTGGCCTTCATGAAATAGACTTAGTGGTCTCAACAGGCATTGTATTGTACTAACCAGTTTATAGTCTCCCTTAATTTTATGTCCTGTAATTCTTACAACATTATGAGGCAGGTATAATTATTAACCTATTTTACAATGAGGAAACTGGGAACTATATTAGACAACTAGTTAATGTCATTCACTTAACAGATGCTAGAAGATCCAGGGCTTAAGCTCAGGCAACTGATTTTAGAGGCTACCTTATTTTTAATTCCATAAAAAAAGGGGAAAGAAATATAGCGCAACAGATTGCCACTTCCTTCTGACATCAATAATTTACAGTAGTGGTTCTCAAAGTGCGGGCCCCAGACTACCATCATCAACACTGGCTAAAAGATTATTAGAAATGAAAATTCCCAGGGTGCCTGAGTGGCTCAGTTAAACATATGACTTTGGCCCAGGTCATGATCTTGAGGTTCATGGTGCTGACAGCTCAGAGCCTGGAGCCTGCTTTTGATTTTATATCTCCCTCTGTCCCTCTCTGTCCCTCCCCCACTTGCACCCTGTGTGTCTCTCAAAAATGAATAAACATTAAAAAAAATTTTTTTAGGGGTGCCTGGGTGGCCCAGTCAGTTAAGCATCTGACTTCAGCTCAGGTCCTGATCTTTCGAGTCCTGAGTTCAAGCTCTGTGATGGGCTCTGTGCTGAGGGCTTGGAGCCTGGAGCTTGTTTTGGATTCTGTGTCTCCTTCTCTCTTTTTGCCCCTGCCCCGCTCGTTCTCTGTCTCTCTCTTAAGAATAAATAAACATTAGGGGAGCCTGGGTGGCTCAGTCGGTTAAGTGTCCGACTTCAGCTGAGGTCATGATCTTCCGGTTTGTGAGTTCAAGCCCTGCATAGGGCTCTGTGCTGACAGCTCAGCCTGGAGCCTGCTTCAGATTCTTTGTCTCTCCCTCTCACTTCCCCTCCCCTGCTCACGCTCTGTCTCTCAACAATAAACATTAAAAAAAATTTTTTTAAAGAATAAACATTTTTTAAAACTTAAAAATTTACTTAAAAAGAAAAAAAAATGTAAAATTCTCAGGCCCTATCACAGACCTGAATCAGACACTTTGTGGGTAGGGGTCAGGAATCCACCAGTCCTTCAGGTGATTCTGACATACCCCAATACCCTAAAATTGATTGGAGGTTAGTTATCAATAGCATTTTTTCCTCAACTGGACCAGAGGCAGATCTCAATATTGGGCTTACCATAGGCATCTTGTGTTGATTCCACTGTCTCCATCTTCCCAGCTGTGGATGCAATTCTGGACCAGGAGGCAAACACAGCATCCGGGGCTGAAGTTGTCACAACCACCGTTTCGACTCCTTCCGGAAGAGGATCAGACCCAACGAGGGCCTGCATCCCACCCTCAGGGGGAGCAGCCACTTCAGGAGGGTGGGTTCCATGAGAAGAGCTCTTTTTCTTAGAATTTTCCAGAAACATTTCTCCCTTGTCCATCTTTGACCTTTTTTGTGATGGTGTGAGAATCTTGGCCTCCTTTGCAGTGAGGGGAATGTTCTTCTACAAAGAGGGTTGGTAAGGTTAAGGTGCTGTCAAAGTTGGCTAAGTTGACAATAAATTAATTTTAAAAATAAAATAACATTTTTTCTTTAAAAAATAAAAGTTCAGCCTCATTTTTATTACTCTGTGCATAGTTGGTGAGAAGGTGGGGAGGGGGTGCTCTTCCTCCCCACAGGGGAGGAGTGGGGCCGGAAGGAGGAGCTAAGACAATCCCTCCACTTTTTGATGCTAAAACAGGTAATTAGAATGAGAACTAAACCTTCCACACAAATCACTTACCATTTGATTCGGGTAAGCAAATTCACACAGCCGCCTATATGCATCTAATTTCTAAGACAAGAGAAAAATGAGTTAACCTTCTAGTAAGGTTCCTACCCCTCCTCCCGGGAGCAATGCCTCCCACCCCAGGCCCTCACCTGGCCTTTGGTGCTCAGCTTCAGTTGTTGGCACCAGGCCCGCACCACGTCTCTATGAAGCAAGTTGACTGGTGGCAGCATGGAAGGTAATGGAGGAATAGGGATTTTCTTCCGAATTCTTACTCTTGCATTGTCTTGTGCTGTCTTTTCTGAACAGGAAGTTGGAGGAGAATGGGATAAAATCAGTAAGAACTCACTTTTGTGTAGCTTTCTAAAGTGTCAAAGTACAGGGATGCGTGGGTGGCTCAGTTGGTTAAGTGTCCAACCCTGGTCATAATCTCACGGTTCGTGGATTTGAGCCCAGAGTGGAGCTCTGTGCTGACAGTGTGGAGCCTGCTTGGGATTCTCTGTCTCCATCTTTCTCTGCTCCTCCCCCACTCACATTCTGTCTCTCGCAAAACAAATAAAATGTCAGAGTACAACTTAGTTCTCACAGTCCAATCCCCATTGTATAGTTCAATGACTTACAAAAGAAGACCCCCTAACCTTCCAGGGACAGAACCTCAAACTTAGGACTGATTTGACTCTTAAGAATATCCAGTTTTTACTTCCTGAAAGCCCCCACTTGCTCCTTTCTGTGAGCCTTAACCCACAGACTCCAAGGAGATTGTACTAGAAATCACATTTCCGGTCCAGGTTAATGACTGAAATCTTAAACCTCACATCGTCAATCATCAGTGGTACCTTGTCCTCTCACCAAAGAACAAAATAAGCCACCCATTCCCATAATTATGTCAGCCCACCCATCAGGGCAGGGCTCTGGTCTCACTGCACACAGGTTCCTCACAGACTCCCACAGTTCAGGAAAGACTTCCACAAGACACTCCCAGAACAGTCAACTAGAGGGCTACACAAAAGTGAGTTCTAATTATTCCATGGAAACTATAAACAAGCCTTCACCCCACCCAACCTGAGCCAGCAAAATCTTGTCCTCAATTCTTAGAAAAGGGAGCGGAGGGGTGCCTGGCTGTCTCAGTTGGTAGACTCTTAACGTCAGGATCGTGAGTTTGAGCCCACGTTGGGTGTAGAGATAACTTAAATAAATAAATAAATCTAAAAAAGGAAGGAAGGAAGGAAGGAAGGAAGGAAGGAAGGAAGGAAGGAAGGAA
>NW_024412403.1:56947336-56986863 GCF_014898765.1 Herpailurus yagouaroundi
GAAGGAAGGAAGGAAGGAAGGAAGGAAGGAAGGAAGGAAGGAAGGAATAGAGAAAAGAAAGTAGAGTTTCAAGTGGATTTAAATTTATAGCAGTCTCTCCCTAAATCCCTGCACATTGAGATCCTTAACCAAGCAGCCAGTGAGGGCAAAATGATGATCAGAACCAATAAAGTTGTTGGAGTTTGGAGACCTGAAGACACCAGTTTTAATACAGGTGCCTGAAAGAAGGCTTCAGGGAGATGACACTTAAGCTAGGTCTCAAAGGAAGAGGAGGGTTTTCAGAATACAGGACCAATTTTCTTTCCTACTTTTCTACTCTTTCAGAAAAGTTCCTCAGTCTTCTTAAACCCAAGATAATGAGATTTGAGGACTTGTAGCGTTCTTACCTTTGTCTTCTTTCATAGATCTTTTTTGTTTGGTCCCGTTCACTGAGGGTCTTGGTAACTTTGGTTCACCAGAAGCTTGCTGTTTCTCTGTGGCTTCTCTTGATACAGGTTGGGATTTGCAAGCGAAATAGTCTTCCCCTGACTTCTTTGTGGAATTCTGCTGAGAGAGGAGCCAGTCAGTTTTCCCTCGGGTGCCCGACCCACCACATACACTACCTGCCTTGAGATTGCTCACATCCATGGCACCAAGGCATTCATTGCACACCACTGGCAGTATGGATTCTCCTGTGGCAAATCTTCTTAATATCCAGGTTTACTTATAAGATGGGGAAGCAATGATGGGGAAACGGGGGGGGGGGGGGCTAATTTGAAAATATAAGAAAAGACAGAAAATACGGATACAAACAAAAGTAGAAGAAGCTAGGCTCTTTACTGGGGGTGGGGGCAGCCCTTGTATTGCCCACCCTATCCATTATCTCTCACCTGAAGATATTCTTCCCCCATTCCTCTATTCTCAGCCTCTTCCGAAGAAAGTTTCCCCTACTATTGCCAGAAGGATTCTATATACTCATTCAGTGGTTTCTGTGTTTAGCCTGAAGATATACAAATGTCTTTAATTCAGCATATCAGCCTCTCCATTGCCCCAAGGGCCAGAGAATTCCTTTCCAGTCTGTTTCTGTTGGCCTGATGGGTTATCACTCACTCCACCTCAGTCTTTTTTTTTTTTTTTAAGTTTTATTTATTTTTGAGAGAGAGAGAGAAAGAGAGGGAGACAAAGTGTGAGCAGGGGAGGTGCAGAGAGACAGGGAGACACAGAATACAAAGCAGACTCCAGGCTCTGAGCTGTCAGCACGGAGACCGACAGGGGCTTGAACTCCTGAACCACAAGATCATCACCTGCACCGAAGTCTGAGGCTCAACGACTGAGGCACCCAGGAGCCCCTCCACCCGTCTTCTAATCACATTCTTAAATCTTTCTCTCTTTCAGAATCTCACTTCGAGTATTCCTCTGGAAACCGTTTCTAACCTTTCAGAACAAGTCAAATCTCCTACATATTGCCTCATTCCTCCCACTTACCAGTTGCAGATTTACGCTTGCTTGTGTGATCTGGTCAATGCTTGTTACTCCATCTGATTATAAGCTCTATAAGGGTAGAATTTCTTTCCCTTTCATCATAGGCACTCAATAAATATTGGTTAATTGAACCAAAAGAAACAACAGTAGGAATATTAGTGATTTGAGAGAGAAACTAACATTTGTTGAGCCTCTACCTTATGTAGGGTTGTTGACATGTTTCTTATCTTCATTTACTCCTCACAACAAGCTGGTGACAATTTATTACTTTGTTTTTTGGACACAGAAGTTGAGGCTCAGAGGCCGCGTAGTTTAGGACATGCAGGAAGGCACTTCACATAGACAAGAAAGCCTGGATTAGCTCCTAAATCTCAATCTTTTCCAGCATCCCCAAGGAGGGAGTACAGGACAAATTAACATCTGTATGCTATTTTACATCTGTATAGCAACTACACATTCTTATTCAAATTTCACTTTGGCACAGCCTTACACAAACTACTCACTTTGGGGCCTCGCAAACCTCTCAAAATGGCAAGGGCAAAAATGATGGTTCCAAAGAAAGAGACTCTAGATAGTGCTCAGGTTCCCCTGGCACGCAAGTTCGATGCTTCTGGAAGTCTTAAACCTCTCTACCTCTAATTTCCGTCTGCGGGGCTTGTCAATATATCTGGCTTCTGATTATCTGCTAGTCCCAGTGACCCTGGGAAAAGACAACTTCAGACCCAGCACTTTTGGTTGGAGACTGATGTCTGTTGAAGGCAAATTAAACGATCTAGTTCTCTCCCAACCTCAGCTCAGTGACCTCTTCCTAAAGTTTTCCCCTCACCTCCCCTTTCCTCCTGCTACCACTTCCCTCCAGCCCTGCTACTTAATTCTTCTTTCGGACAGGATAAAGCACCTTTTCAAACCCAAACAGGAAACCCCATTTCTTACTGTCTCCTCTCCCCAGTATACCAGGCTGCGATCATCATTTAGAACTTTACTGTGTTTTTTCGTTTTTTAACAAGAGGAGAACATTCTAAGGCACATTCTTTTCTCCTCATAATTCGAATCAAATATGCTCAGCAGGAGAGAGAAATATATGAGGAGACTCTCAAAGACAGATAGAAACAAACCCAGTAAAATTGTACTTACCTTTTTGCCTTTTGCTTTCTCCATATCCAAAGAGAAGTCAAGGTTGACAAAAATAAACCCTTACTTCTGAAACGGCCCTGGGCCCAAGACTCTTTTAAAAGTCTCCTCCCACTCACTGTCACCCAAGGGCGGTCTTCTTTTTCTCCTCCCCTCCCCCCTCCCCCATAATTTGTGAATGCCGATATTCATGACTTGACTCTTGTATGAATTAATAATACCATTCCTATCCACTTTCTGTGAGCTTTTTTAACATAATCAATTACAGAGTAGTTCAAGAGACTTTAGGAAACTGACAACTCCTTCAGAAAAATTCCAAGGCAGAAACAAAAGTTGCTAGAGACTTCTGAATGGGATGTGTGAAGGCATTTAATGATGCAACTTGTGGAAACAATAGAATTCCAGGGCCAGGCTGGTGGTTTGAAGAAAGCAAAACCATCCTCTTGTTCCACACACATTTTATTTCTTAAGCAAGCTACTCAACCAGTCACAGCTCCAGCTTTCTATCTGTACTTACAATAACCAGCACCTTCCTGCCTACCAACAATTAAGTAGTTTTTAAAGCCTATTGAGTGTTTGTTATGTACCAAATTTTAGGTTTAAAAGTTCACAGCCATTATTTTATTGTCCTCTAATTTATGGATGACACAAGTATGTATAAAATTATACCGGTAACTTGCTAAATGATGCAGTAAGTGAGAGACCCAGAAATCAAGTCTAGGTGAGCTTTATTCTACCCCTCAAGACCCTAACTCCTAAGCAAGGTCAAGATTCTCTCTTTAAAAACAGTGTGAAAATGCCTCCTGCTCAGGTTGCTTCTCCCTGTCAAACTGTGGAGGATCAGAAATGTGAAGCGAAGGGGAATTTCCTAAATTAAGAACGAGTGATTGTGGGAGCGCCTGGGTGGCTCAGTCGGTTGAGTGTCCGACTTCCCCTCAGGTCATGATCTCGTGGTTTGTGAGTTCGAGCCCGGAGTCGGGCTCTGTGCTGACAGCTCAGAGCCTGGAGTTGGCTTCAGATTCTGTCTCCCTAGCTCTCTGCCCCTCCCCCACTCGCACTCGCTCTCTCTCTCTCTCTCTCTCTCTCTCTCTCAAAAGTAAATAAATATTAAAAAAATTTAAAACAAACAAAAAACCCCCGAATGATTGTGGGCCGAATGATTGTGGGTGGCGCCTGGGTGGCTCACTTGGTTAAGCGTCCGAAGGCTGTTCAGGTCGTGAGTTTCAGCTTAGAGCCTGAAGCCTGCTTCAGTTTCTGTGACTCCTCGTCTCTCTGCCCCTCCTCCACTTGCGCGCGCACGCGCGGGCTCGCGCGCGCGCGCGCGCTCTTTCTCTCTCTCTTAAAAAGAAATAAGCATTTAAAAAAAAAAAAAAAAAGAACGAGTGATTGTGAGAGTCAGACCTTCCTCTGTCAGGTTACAAAGTCAGCTTTGTGCCTTTGTTTTGTTTTCCTATATATCATTGTGTTCCCCAAAATGATGAAGAAGAAATGATTCTTACCCAGAATGAAGGTGACACTTGGCTCACAGGATAGAAATACCTGGATGTAGGATGTAAATAAATGGAACCAGGAGTACAGAAGAAGTGTAGCTGAGGACTGAGCAATCACCAAAGCGCCAAAGAAGAAAGCAAGTATTTAGAATCTAGATCATCTGGGAGGTCATATGGAGGTTTTGATTGATAAATATTTTATTCTGACTCATAGACAACAACCAGTAGATACTTACTAGTTAAGGTTTACTTAATATATAATATATATAAAGTATTTGAATGAATCATCTTTCTTCTCCAGTGTAAGTGGAGGTAACATTGCTAAATTCTAAATTAAGTACAAACCCAGATACTGAAACATCTCATCCTGGGCAAGGTACAATCTATAATCTCTGTATTTGTAGATGGAGTATGTGTTGAGATTATGATTTAGAAATTCTTAGACCTATCATGATTTGGGGGAATACAATTGCTGAAAGAATAGCACTGACCATTAAAAAACAAAAAAAACAACAACAACAAAAAGCAAGTTAGGGGCCACCTGCGTGGCTCAATCAGTTAAGTGTCCAATTTAGGCTCATAATCTTAGGGTTCATGAGTTTGAGCCCCACATCAGGCTCGAGGTAACTGGGATTTTTCTCCTTCTCCCTCTCTTTCTGCCTCTCTCTCTCTCAAAATAAACGAATAAATAAAGGTTAGCTGATGTTCTATATTTAAAGAGGATTGGCACAATTTAAAATATTTGAGCATAAATGGAAATAATATTGAGTTCTTAAATGAAGCCAAAAGCCAAATACTTTTGTTGGGCTTGGAGTGATGGTAATTTATAAGCAATCTTGAGCAAATACAATGTGTTTGTGTTTTGGTTTCTCAAAAGTAAAATACTAATATATGTAAGTTCATTGTATTTTTCAGTTTTTTTACACATACATTTATGTGTAAAATTTCTTAAGAACATTTAGTAGTCAAAAGAAAAACTGTTTACTGCTTTTTAAAATGTTTTTATGTCAATGCCTAAAGTTCTATTCATCCTTAGTCGAAGAAATATACATAACTGAATTTCACATTCATTTATTGAACAACAGTATTCAATAAATGGATAGGTACACTGTATCCAGGAGATACAGTGGTGAACAAAAGCAGACAAGGATAGACATTACGTAACTCAATTATTAATTAATAATATAATCTTACTTCTTTTCTTAAATTTTATTTTTAAATAATCTCTATATGATAGGAAAAGAGAGGGAAAGGATAGGACCTGAGGTCCCTGGGTGGGGAAAAAACACAGATTTTCGAACAATGCTGGGAGTGTCTGACCACAGCAAACCCCCTCAGGCGACTCCCTCTCAGGTTTCCTTCCGGAATCTGACAAAAGACCTGACTAAAAGTAGGTAGACCGTAAAACCTATGAACCACAAGGAACTGGTATGGCCCTAGACCACCCCTCATCAGGAATGGTCAACCCAGCACCCAGAGTTATCCAGCCAATAAGGGTGGGACCTGAGAAGGTCTGAGGTGTGGAGGGAAAAAGGCACTGACCCGAACCTTATAAAACAAGAACCTTTGCCTATTGTTGGGGACTTTCGAAATGTCCCCTCTCCTCTATAAAGACAGCTTTCCTACTATTCTTATTTTCTAATCTTATTTAATAAATTTGTCTGCTGCTCATTTTACATCCACCTCTTCATTCTTCGAAGTGGCGAGACAACAAATCCTAGGTATTGAGGTAAAAAATCCTGCAACATCTATACCCAATATGGGGCTCGAACTCACAACTACTGACCAAGCCAGACAGGCACCCCTAATAAAATAACCTTTACAGGATTTTAAAATGCATTAAATTTGTTTATACATATTACCAAAACAATGAAAACTACTCAGTTATGACCCCTAAAAGGCAGAAAAGCTCCCTACATTTGGTGGGCTGCAATCAGGGTTTTGATCTCATCAAGGAAGTCAGGAAAGTCAGATCTGAAGAACCAGAAGAACCAAATTAACTGAATAGAGGGAGGGCAGGGATCAGCTCAACCTGTTTCCAGAACTGAACCCAGGCTGTGAGGGTGGAGCTCAGAGGGGGAGGAGAAAAATGTTAGCTGAGTCCAGATAGGTTGACCTTTGAATCTTTTTTAGGCAAAGAGCAGTGGAAAGCTATTGAACAATTCAAGGTGGGGTGGGGGTGGGTGGACAGTAATTACTATTTTGTAAAAATCTTTCAACTAAAATTAGGAGAAAGAGTTGGAGAGGGATCCATGTAGACACTGGAAGGTGAGTTGGGAGGCTAGTGTAGCAGCTTAGGTGGTAATGGAGAATTGTGGGTAAGAGTACAGACTTCAGAGCCAGACTGCACTTAAACCTTGACACCCTTTACCTAGCTGTGTGACCTTGGGCAAGTTATCTAACACCTTAAAGTCTTTCCCTTTCCTCACCTGTAAAATGGGAATGTTGAATATAATAGCCCTTACTCAGAGGGTTGTGGGGATGGTTAAATTGGCTCTCACATGTCCCGAATAAACAATGTCTAATGCAGCACAGGTTGGATCAATGCTAGATGTGTTGAGTAGAACACATGGTAATTTTATCTAAGTTAAAAAAAAAAAAATTTTTTTTATTTGGGAATAGCAGAGGAATTGCAATTTAAGATAGACTGGCTATGACCCATAGGCAAATTCAAAGCGACAAAAGGAAAGACAGCTTTTATTAGGTTTTAGGAGGAAATTTGGGGAGGGTGGTTTTAAACTTTTTCTTAAATTTATTTATTTTTGAGAGACAGAGAGAGATGGGGCACAAGTTGGGGAGGGGCAGAGAGAGAAGGAGACACAGAATCTAAGGCAGGCCCTCAAAGACCGATGCGGGGCTTGAACTCACAAGTCATAAAATCATGACCCAGGCCAAAGTTGGACGCTTAACCGACTAAGCCACCCAGGAGTCCCTAGGGAGGGCTGGTTTGAACTGAAGTTTATTGGAGAAGAACAACAGTTTGAGGTTGTGGTTTCTCAAAGGCACCATGTTGCCCTCCCTTGTTGAAAGGATTCTTCCTTCTAACTGCTGGTTATGTGGGCTGCAATGAGGGATACAAGCATGGGTGCTCCTTTTTCAGAGCTTTCCCACTCCATTGTAAAGGAGGGTACCTTTATTTCACAGAGGTTTCTATTAATAGAGTGTGAGAGATGAATAACTATTTGAGAGATATGGAGTATTCCTGTCAGGTTTTCTTTTTTGTTTCTCTGTGTATTTCTCTTCCAAAAAAAAAAAGAAAGTTTTAATTGAATAAAATGATCTGAATTAATGAGGCCTTTACTTGTTTACCTGGAGGCAATGAATCTTCCAGAGTCATTAATCTGCATTTACAGAAGACAAAACAGGATTGTATCACATACAACCACCATTTTATATTTGATGGAATGGAGAGATTTGAGAGGAGGTAACTGTGGAGGCTGGTTGGAGGACTTGTATAAATCTGTCTGTGCTATGTATTCTGAGAAGTGCTGGGTCAAAAGCTAGGTTTATTCAAAATATATATATTTGAGTTCATATCCAGAATGATTTCTACCAATTTATAACAGTGTATAAGAATACCTTTCTCCATATGCAAGAGTCTGGTATTGTAATAAGTACACTTGAACTTGACACCCCGAATTTATTATATTCTCCTTTTTAAGTATCTCCCGTAGTGGGAAATCAGCGCCCTTTATGGAGTTATTTTTTTTAAGAAACTGATAAGTCATTTAGAAGTAAATCTGGAGAGTAAGGTAGGCTATCAGGTTAGTTAATAATTTGGGTTCAAAAAAGGAAAAGTTGGAGATAGATGGTAGAGCTGATATCATGGGGGAAAAAATCCATTATTTTTGTCTACAAACTGTCTTCCTCCCTCCATTTCTTCCTTCCACCCTGTGTCAGGCACTGATGATGAAAACTGGTTTTGGTTCTTTAAAGAACAGGACATGGGGCTCCTAGCTGGCTCAGTCAGTAGAGCATTTGACTCTTGATTTCAGGGTGATGAATTCAAGCCCCATGTTGGGCCTAGAGCTTACTTTAAAAAAAAAAAAAAAAAAAAGTTGTAGAAAATATCAGACATTTCAGAAATGTTCATCTGAAAACTAAAATCTTATATAGGGGTGCCTGGCTGACTCAGTCAGTGGAGCTTGGGACTCTTGATCTTGGGGTGGTGAGTTCAAGCCCCATGATGGTTGTGGAGCCTTCTTTTTATGTTAAAGAGGGACGTCAGAGTTACATAAGCTTTGGGCCCTAATGATGCTACATGAATACCAAAATGTTTGTATAAAACAGTAACATTCCTTGAAAATCTCACTTAATCTGCTCTCCTTTTGCTTCCCCCTACCTGCTCCCACACCTTCTTCCCAGTTAACTGTGGTCCAGGAGAACCACTACTCTTAGGTTTCCAGCTTCTGTGCCTCCTGTATGTGCTAAGTGCCAAAGAATTGAGTGTCCAAAGGCCATCACTAACACATCTAAAATTAAGTATACATTTGAAAAAGAACATACCTTGGAGCTGACAATTTTCAAAAAAGCATCCACTTGAGTGGCCTGATTAGGAAAAAGTTGCTACTATCTCCAGGCTGATATAGCTTTGAGTGAGGCCACAAGGCTTGGTAAGAGACCCCTGACCTTTATATCAGCCTCAGTTCATGTTCTTTCTCTGGAGCCTATGCATAGAGACCACAACGTGTACAATTACCATGGCAGCTCTGTGTCCCTTGTTTATCTCAAATGTGTTACCGAGGACATATTCAAATGCTTTTTGAAGCCAAGATAAATTATATCTATTAGTATTCCAGGAGATGCACCACCACCATAGAGGATATTGGTAAGTTTCTTAAAGTTGGTTCTTCAGCAAGCCAACTGATGGTGCCCAAAGATTGACTAGTGTTGATTACCCAAGTCATTCGCTGGTAAGTGCCTGGGAAAGAGGCAGGTGTAAGCCTGCAGGCCTTAATAAACCCACTGCATTTGAAAATAGAGAAATAAAAAAACCAAGAGCACACTTTACACACTGTATGTTAGCCAGTTTGATAATAAATTGTATTTAAAAAAAGAAAAAGAAAAAGAAAATGGGGAAATAGCTGGCTCTGTGCTAATGTTTGTGATAAGAACTCACCCGGATATGACGGCTTACTTCCAAATGAGGGAAGGAGAACACAAAGATTTTGACAAGTTGTGGTGACTGAGACTGTTCCTTCAGTTCACAGTGTGAGGATGGAATCTTAACTTCTCCTTATCACCCACATAGTATTACTGATTTTTATCTCCTAGTGGTTTAGCAGCACTGATTCCTCATCTTCATCCTCACAGCTACCATCTGCATTCAGGATTTTATTCCTTCTCACCCACACCCCTGCCATAACCTCCTTATTGATGTTCTCTTAAGTCTCCCCCCCCCCCCCGACCCCCCATCCCCCAAGCCCGCCTGCACATGGAGGGCTGCATGGAAGGCTGTGCAGATGGCCTCCAGGGGACATGGGGATGATGCAAGTTCCACCTTCCGGAGTTCTCTCAGCTCTTATATCCCAATGACTCGGAACAGCAGCCTTGAGTACATGAGGCTTTTTTACATAGATAACCATCCCGGGGAATTTAGGAGTGAGAGTTTATAAAAGCAGGCTTAATTTAATTCTGCAGCATGTATGCATTTTTGTTCAGAAGCCTTAACTCTTGTCAGATATAATTCACTTTCTTGTGGCTTTAAATTTTACCCGACTCTGAAATAGGGTGGCTTTTATGATAAGAATTGCTTTCCTTCTGAGCTAGAAGCATAACCATGCATAGAACAGTAAGAGTAACTTAAATGAGAATGATTACCAAATGCAGCCTCAAAGAGAAGATAGATAATACCACTCTGCATTCATGCAAGCTTGCCTTTCATCTGAGTATCTCAAAGGAAGGCAAAATGTAGCTGATGCTGTGTTATGGTTGAAAATTACGACTATGCAATTTTCCTATTCCTGAGTGTTTCCCTTCTCAAACATGATACTGAGTTAAAACATCTCTAGAATTCAATGTGTATTGATTTTGAACACAGGCTTCTCTCTCTCTCTTTTTTTTTTTTTCTACCCCTGGAACACCAACCCTGAGTTGCAAAGGCATCAATGGACCACCTGCCTTTGGTGGCTTTGTGGCATTTGTTCTCATTGGAGAAAAACATAATAAGGGATGGATGGACATCTTTCTGAGCTGTCCAACTGAAGATTCAACTCCCTCCATTTTGACTTCAGTCTGTCCTTTTTAATTGATTAAGTTCTTTCCAGCTTATCTTTTAACTCAGGCAGAGACCCAGCAGGCAAAGCATCCCTTGATGGGAACTGAAACCACCCTCTCAAGCAATAACAACTGCCCTGATGCCAGCAAGACCTTACACAATTGACCCCAAGGCGGTGATTGACCTGACCCTTACTGCCTAGCTGCATGTACCCACCCACCTTTGTCCCACATTTTCCTTATATAAACCTAGAAGTATTTTCAGCACTTTGGGAACAGTCTTTGAGACGTTAGTTCCCTGTCTTCCCGGTGTTGGCCTCACTGAAATAGATTCCTTTTATTTTCCACCTCCGCTCATTTCGGCCTTTGGATTTTGTCAGCTATGAGTAGCCAAATCTGGCCTGATAGGGACCCCCACAACCAGGTGCTCTTGCATCCTTAGGCCCCAGTTAAATTTTGGTGGAAAAAGAGATGAAGATGGAAATAAAACATTTTCTGCTTCTCCCAAATCAATTCAATCACAGTGCTAACAAGGACTTCAAGAATGCATCAGAGAGGGGCACCTGGGTGGCTCAGTCCGTTAAGTATCAGACTTGGTTTTGGCTCAGGTCATGATCTCACAGTTCATGAGTTCAAGCCCCGGTTCAGCACGGTGCTTCCGATGTGGAGACTGCTTGGGATTCTCTCTCTGCCCCTCCCCTGCTCACACACTCTTTCTTTCTCTCTCTCAAAATAAATAAACAAAAAAATAATAGTGCATCAGAGACCTCCACTCAACTAAAGCAAAAGTTGTACAGGATGTGCTCAGTGGTATAAATGGAAATTATTCAAAATTAGAGCTTTGAATTATACTACTATAAGTGCTCTATATGTTGATGAAAGGCATAGAAATCCCCAGAAATACATTGCTATTGACACTCTACCTACTTTCTACTGTAAGGTTGTGACCTTGTATTTTTTGGGTGGCTTTAAAATTCTTTTATAAGGGGTGCCTGGGTGGCTCATCATGATCTCACAGTTCGTGCGTTCCAGCCCTGTGTTGTGCTCTGTGCTGACAGCTCAGAGCCTGGAATCTGCTTCTGATTATGTGTCTCCCTCTCTCTGTGCCCCTCCCCCACTCATGCTCTGGAACTCTATCAAAAATAAACTTAAAAAAAAAAATAAACAAAATGCTCTTATAATACCTATTTATAGGCATATGCATTTTTGACTACTGACATAAAGGAAGCTAAACAGTGAGACTACATCTCTAAAGAAAAAAAAAGGCTTTTTTAAAAATTCTTTTTAATGTTTATTTATTTTTCAGAGACAGACACAGAGTGCAAGTGGGGGAGGGTCAGAGAGAGTGGGAGCCACAGAATCTGAAGCAGACTCCAGGCCCTGAGCTGTCAGCACAGAGTCCCACATGGGGTTCCAAATCAGAAACGGTGAGATCAGACCTGAGCCAAAATTGGATGCTTAACCGACTGAGCCACCCAGGCACCCCAATAGAGAACAGTTTTTGAAAGTTAGCCATTCACAGGAAAAAACAAAACATCTCTCTCTCTCTCTCTCTCTCTCCTTTCTCTCTCTCTCTCTCTCTCTCTCTCTATGCAAAAGGTAAACAACAAAATTTTTCCAAGGTAATTAAAAATTTCACAATAAAAAACAGACCAGGTCTTGGTGGGGAGTGGTGGGATGGGGTTGGGATGGGTTAAATGGGTGATGGGCATTAAGGAGAGCACTTGTGCTGAGCACTGGGTGTTATATGTAAGTGACAAATCACTAAATTCTACTCCTGAAACTAATATTACACTATATGTTAACTAACTGGAATTTAAATGAAAACTTGAAATTTAAAGAAAAAAAAAAAAACAAAACACCAGGTCTTACCATAAAGGGAACCAAGAGGTCCAGGCTTCACATTCTCAAACAGCCTCATATTTAGACACTTCAAATGATCTCCAAATGAGGTTATCCATACAGCCAGCTATACATCATAACAAAAGAAAAATATGTCAGTCATGTAATCTTTGTTACAAGTAAACATTTTCTGCAATTATACATTTTCTGTAAACTTATGTTCTTTTCTTCACTGTTTTTAGTATACATGCAATCACAAATATAGAAATGTTTTGGGCCTTCCTTTTTATGATACTGAGACTTGAAATAAATATTTGATCCTCATCCTGGTTTCTGTTAGCGCTTAAAACCCTTAGAATTTCCTAAGTGATGAGAGAAGTAAAGGTGTCTTGTTATGTTAATGGTGGCTCTTGGAGAGCTCCTAAGGAGGGGGCTGGCTGCCAATAAAGCCAATCTTTTGATTAGAGTGTTAGGAGTTTTCAGTCCCACCCTCTGACCTTGGTGGAGAGGAGAGGGGCCGGAGAGGTCAAATCTATCACCAGCGGCTAATGATTTAATCAGTTGTGGCTGTGTAAGGGAGCCTCCATAAAAACCCAAAGGATAGGGTGAGGAGAGCTGGATTGGTGAGTGTGTGGAGGTGCTTACAGTGGCATACCTGGAAGCCTAGAGGCCCACACCCCTTCCACATACCTTGCTCTGTGCATCTTTTTCATAATAAACCAGTGATCTAGTAAGTAAAATGTTTCTTTGAGTTCTGTGGGCCACTCTAGCACGTTGCTTGAACCCAGGGACGAGGTCATTGCGATGTGTGGTCGTTAAGGCCAAGGTGCAAAATGGTGTTTTAATTATAGCACTGGGACAGGATCCATAGGCAGAAAGAGCTGCATTGTGATTGTGAAGAGTGACTGATTATATAGGGTTTTCTATCCTATGCAGGTGAAGGTGGCATTAGGGCTCCAGGAAATTGAGTCTATAGTTTCCTGGAGGTCTATTATTACAAATGTGCTTTTCTTATAAATCATTAAGATAGCTACAAACTATAGTGGAGTGTCATGTCCTACATGATGACAATATCAGTTGACCATTTGTTTTTCCCCTGTCTTTGTTCTTAGGTAGTTACTAGTGCCTGAGGAATTATATATATATATATGTATATATCTCCCACCTTGGGAGGGTTGCAGGCAGGGCTGTCAGCTCATATTTGGCCCTCACATCAGTTGGAACTTCTAATCTATAGCTGGTGGGTTGGAAGCACAGGTGACAACCTGGACTTGACAATTTGTTGAAGTGGTGGAAGGGGTAGTTTTGTAGGACTGAGCCCTTAACCCATGAGATCTGACTCTATCTCTGAGAAAATGGTGTCAGAATTGTGTTAAATTGTAGGACATGCAGCAGTCCTACATTCCCTGTATGTGTCTCCAATTGTGTTGGAGAATTGCATGTTGGTGTGGGGAACCGCCCTGTTCCCTACGGTGGAGATGGGTGCAGAACCTTTATTACGATTACAAAATATTCTAAAATAATAAATTATTATCAGTGAAATGGAGAAGATAGGAAGGGAAAGAGTATGGGGAGAGCAAGAGAAACACAAAGGCATAACACAGGAAAAGAAAAGGCTAAAGTGAGAGAGTATCAGGAAAGAACACAGAAGCAAAGAAGAGAGAAAACACATGGGAAAAAAGAGAAGGGTAAGGAAGGGCTAAGTGTTCAATATTAACTATATATTTCTGTATTGTTTGACTCCTTAGAATGAACACATTGAAATTACATTTGAATATTACAACTGTGCAACTTCCTGATTCCCAAGTGGTTTGATAGCTATCCAACATCGTCTAGTCTGCAGCAACAGAAATAGGTGCTTATCCACTGTTAGGGCTGATGACAGGAACTCTGGAGAACCTCCTGCTAACTCATCAGGCTGTTTTCTCACTCACTGAATTACATACCACCTATGAATTGTCTTGCTGTGAATGTTTGGCTAGAAAGAGCATGACCATCCTGGAGGGGTTATCTGATTCTCTTGAGAATTACATTTGCCATTATAAGTTGGTATCATTCTGGTTTATGCCTCTGTCTCCTGTGAGTTTACTTACTGAGATTATTCACGTAGAGCCAAAGAACTTTGATTTACAAGCTTATAAGGTGGAGTATAAGGCCCTAGGATTCTGTGACAGTAGAGTCCACCTGTGGCCATGGCCTGTTGTCCTTTGACCTCCCTCTTATCTATGTTCTTCACACTTTACATGCATGCATTCACAAATATTGAGTAAGAGTACTTCAATCCAAAAGAGTCTTAAGTACAGAATATTTCAAAGAAAATCAGTGTATTTTTCAATGTAATGCATCACAAAGACCTAAAATATAATAAATTTGAAAAGTAAAACAAAGTTTTACTGAAAGAAAATATTAGTTACAATACATAAAATATCCCAAAGTATGAAATTTCTGTAGAAAATAGGAAATAGTTGAAAACTTGAAATAGCCCACATATCCAAACATAGATAACTAACTGCATTTGGTAAATTCCTGATGCCTTCTATTAATGCAATGCTTTCCAACCATTAAAAATACTGTGTATTTTTACATAGTAAAGAAAATTTAGGTGTATATTTAAGTAAAAACAAATTTCATAGCCATGTGTATTCTATGACACCATTTTTGTGCAGTAATGATGTGGGGAATGGGGGAAGGGTTATTGGGCATTATCATTTTCTATGTCAGACATTCCTTGTAGCATTTGAAATTCTTGCAGTTAGCATACATTATTTTTATAGTTAGAAAAAAAAAACACTGAAAAGAATTAGCCACTATCTCTTGTGTTAAGAGATTATATTTTATTTTTTTTTTCAACGTTTTTTTTTGGGGGGGGAACAGAGAGAGACAGAGCATGAACGGGGGAGGGGCAGAGAGAGAGGGAGACACAGAATCGGAAACAGGCTCCAGGCTCCGAGCCATCAACCCAGAGCCTGATGCGGGGCTCGAACTCACGGACCGCGAGATCGTGACCTGGCTGAAGTCAGATGCTTAACCGACTGCTCCACCCAGGCGCCCCAAGAGATTATATTTTAAAATAGAGTATTTCTTTACCATCTGACATTCAGACTTTGCTTAATTTGTTATGCACATTAATGATTATGCAAGAGGGTGAGAGATCTCCCCTTCCTTTCTGGAACATGGATCAGGCCAACCAGAAGAAAGGAAAACGACTTTACAGTTCATCAGGACAGGTCTGAGTGGACTGGCTATCCTTAGAAAGTGGTGAGACTAGGGGCGCCTGGGTGGCTTAGTCAGTTGAGCATCTGACTTCAGCTCAGGTCATGATCTCAAGGTTCATGAGTTCAAGCTCTGCGTCAGGCTCTGTGCTGACAGCTTGGAGCCTGGAGTCTGCTTCAGATTCTGTGTCTCCCTCTCTCTGCCCCTTCCCTGCTCATACTCTGTCTCTCAAAAATGAATAAGCATTAAAAAAAAAATTAAAAAACAAAAAGAAAGTGGTGAGACTAGTTTGTGTTCAGTGTTGCCATCTTCTTGTTGAGATTCTTGGGATCCTCTGACCTTTACCCAGTGACACAGGCAGTGCATACCCCCAAGAGCCCAGGACGTTATACACTTCTCAGGGACCAATCTGAGAATGCAAATAGTGATCCCTACTACTTGATTCCATTGGATGCATCAAATCCTAACTGTTATTTGACTGATTTCCTCTAGTTGTGCTCTTTGTGTGGGAATCCGTTAGGTAGTAGAAAAACTCTAGGCAGATGTCACAGTTAACATTTATTGAACACATATGTGCTAAGCATTATATTCACATTATCTCATTAGTTATCACTGTTTTTCCTGTTTTGCAGATGAGAAAACTGAGAATCAGAATGTTACCCAACATCATATAGTTACTGAGGTGAAAGGTAACTATAGTAGAGAGGTGAGTGTAAGATTCAAACTCAGATGTTTCTGTCTCAATAACCTGAGATGTTAACCGCTAAGCTGGTGGTTATCAAAATGTGGACCCGGACCAGCAGCAGCAGCAGCATCACTGGGAACTTACTAGAATTGCATATTCTCCATCTCTACCTCAGACCTACTGGATAAGCTATTTTTAAAAATGCCCTGCAAGTGATTTTAAAGCACATTGATATATTATAGACCAGTTTGTCCAATTGAACTTTCTGGGATATGTTTTACACATTCTTGGCTAATAAGGTATCTATTAGCCACATGTACCTATTGAACATTTGAAAAGCAGCTAGTGTGACTGAAAAACTACCTTTAAATTTTATTTAATTTTAACTAAAATTTAAATAACCACATATGGTTAGTGGCTACTATGTTTGATGGTATAGCTATTCCCTCCTTGTGTCCTTGACTGTGGTTCTTTTTGAGCTCATTCATCAATCCTAAGGAGCACTACTAATGAAGTCCATTAGTAACAGTTATAGCAGAATGGTATTAGAAATACACTGGAGTGAGTGTAGTCTTGGGTAGGACACACTATCCAGGAGGATTCCTGTGTTGTCAATGTGTAAAATTTTAAAAAGAATAGATGAGAGGATTCAACCCACATGATCCTTATGTATGTCTACGCAATGCTAAATGTAGTGATTAGGTTGTTTACACAGATCGATCATCCTATATAGATGGTGAAAACCAGTTCTGATGCAAAAGTAAGATGAATTCTGCAAATATTGACTTAGATACGACTTTGATAAAAGGTCCTAAGAAATCCTTATGGAATACAAGCTTTTTTTTTTTAAGCACGTAAGAATATACGTATGATAAGTCATTTGATGTGATTCAAGGGCAATTTTCTGACAAGATGTTGGCCCTTTATACCATTAGGAAGTAGCCAACCTGAAATGCAGTAAATGTAAAAAAGTCTGTTAACTTCAAAATTGTAACTTGGTCTGTAGGTGGTGTAAATGAAGGGAGGTAGTGTGGTCATGTCCTATTATAAACCAAAGAGTAAGGTGGAGAAAGAATATGTCAGTGCTAGAATTTATTTACAAATGTCCAAAGAAGAGAGAAACTCCAGCTAGCGGACATAAACATTCTTGATATTACAGTGAAGCAGATCCTAAGAATATTAAATCCTCCTGCTAACCTTGAGAAGTTCATTAGCAGGAGCCAAGGGGCAGTTCCAGCAAGCATTTATTGACTTTTGGGTCAGCCCTGATGAGAATTTAATGATGAGAACAGCTGTGTTCCTGAGAGAGGCATGATGGAGACGTGCATTAGGAAAATTACCCTGGGAAGGGGCTGTTGTGGGACTGCTTCCTAGGGAGCATGAAGACTAGAATGAGGTGGTTGTTGGTGGGACTGGGAAGGCAAAGAAGATTACATGAAGCATTGTAGAGGTAGAATCCCATGGAAACTAATTAGATATGGGGGTGCTGAACTTCATTATAAAACTGAGGTTTAAATTTGGGTCCTGGAAGATGGCGGCATTAACACTACACTTGAAGCAAAGAGAACATATGAAAGAGAGGTGATGTGTCAGGGACTTAATGGATTGCAGCACCTACTAACTTGATAGATGTTATTTCCTGCCATGACCCAATCAGGCAGCAAATGCCTCCAACTGTATATAATAAAGTGTGTATAAGGCATTGGCCAAGATTCTGGAGGCAGCAGAGAGGACAGAATCATAATGCATCTTTCTTTAAGGGACCTGGAATTGCAAATCCTGGAGTTCATTTAGAGATCCAAAGTATCACTAGCCTGATAAAATGTCCTAGTTCATTATCTGACAAATTGCTTTACCCTAGTTAATTCCTCCCTCCTAGATTTTTGCAGATCTTCCACAATTCTTCCTATAGTACAATGATATGCTAGATTGGGAGTTCTTTGATTAAAGGGACTATTTCTGGGGTGCCTGGCTGCCTCAGTCGGTACAACATGAGACTCCTGATCTCAGGGTTATGAGTTTGAGCCCTATGTTGGGGGGTAGAGATTACTTAATAAAAAGTTAAAAAAAAAAAATGAAGAAACTATTTCTTATTTAATCTTATGTTGTCAGCCCTAGTATAAGGACCTAACACAAAAATATTGGCTAAGTAATGAGTAACACCTGAATGAGCAAACAAAGTCCCTGCTCTAGGGACTTTGTTTAGTCCTTCTCATTGTTGCCAAGGCTAAGACTGGCCACATAAGTCCTAATATTGGCTCAAATTGCTCCTCCAGATGGGCTATACTGATATTTGGAATAGGGGACAAGTCAGGGCTTTGGTTAGCAGGTGGTGGGGATGGTGGTGGCAATGGTATGTGATGTCAGGTTGAGGGAGGGTATCATGGTGATGGGTCTAGGAAAATAGAAGACATCTAAGCAAGTACGTTTATTTTTAGTGCCTTTCTACTTTCCATTCCATTATTCTGATCAAATTTTCCTTTTCCTTTTCTTAATTCTCAGATACCTATACCTAAGAGGCAATACATACTAGGCACTGGGCTAAATGTTGAGATACAAAATATAAACATCAAGTCCTGGAGTGCTAAGTATCCCATTCATAGGGCTTGCACTGTTCTCTTATAGCTCATGTTGGTATGCCTAGTGAGTCTTTGATAGCCTTTTTGTTTTTCAGTGCAATATGATGTCCTGTGTTCATCTTCTATTGCATCAATTATCTTTGAGAGATTTCCTCATACTTCACAGAAATGCATAATATAATCTGTCTTACCTAAAAAGACTTCTGTTTTTAAACAATCTCTTGTTTTATGGGGAGAATATTTCAATTTTCATAAAAATTAACATCGGGGCTTTATGTGCTTTATATATATATATTTCCTTTTCAATATAATGGCCTTTTGATAATTGTCCATGAGACTCAGCAAAGTTCTAACACTGACATTTAGTATTTTAAAATAAGCAACTCTCTGTGATTCAAATATAGACCCAGTATCTGCTTTGGATTTGATGATAATCTCAAGTAATACATTGGTTAAAAACCAGACTTGAATGTACATATATTTTTAAAGCACTGACCTTTTTATGGGAAGCAATATTTTTTTTAGCCCCTGCTAAACAAAGCAGCAATTACAAATGAACTCTCTCTACCTTCCTTCTCCCTTATTATTGTCTTCTTGTTTAAGAAATAAATGCATTGCATTTACTTACATGAAAATTAGATCCTTATTTTTATGATTCTTATGAATATTTTGCTATTTCTAACTAACTTAGAAATTATGCAAGAAAAATAAAAGAACAGAGTTTGCCAAACTCTGAGATGAGCTCACTGAAATTGGAGGCAGTAATAAAACAAACAAAGCCAAAATAAAATAAAAGCCAGTATGCAACTTTGGGCTCATAGGGAAAAAAAATGTAAAACAAGTTTGTCATTCTAAATAAAGCAGGTGAGGTTGCGAGGTGTGAGGCAAGGTTATAATAAAAACAATATATGAATGGTCAGTTCAAACTTTGATGTGTATCAAAACCACCAGGAGGGCCTATTAAAGCACATCTTTCTGGGCTTCACCTACAGAAGGTTTTCTGATTCAGTAGGTCTGGAGTACTGACCTACTCCAGACCTATATTTATTTATATAGGAGTATTTATATATCTAATCTGTTCCCAGATGATGCTGATGCTGCTGGTCTAGGGACCACAGTTATAGAATTAATTTAGCCAAATAATACAACATTAGACACCATTGAAATTGATTATATAGATGTATATTTCCTAATAGAGAATGGTAAATTCATAATGGAACTAATGAGAGGGAAAGCTTGAGAGGCCGCCTTTTTGGTCCCCACCAACCTTATCTCTTCCAACTCTTTGTATAGCATTGGTAGTTGCTAAGACATCAAGTTTTTATTCTAAATCTTATAATTAAATGGAAAGAAGTAAGCTTTCCTTGTACAGTGTGTCATGTTAACACATAGCCCTAGTGAGTGTCAGAAAGTTGTCTATGGAAGAGTTAGAGACAGTGAATATGGAAGGAATGATAGAAAGTCACTATTTTGCAACTCCTAATGTCATAATTCAGGCAACAATCATCAGTGAAAGGCTGATGGTGACCTTTACAGTGGAGGGATTTAACAGTTACTACATAAGTCTGATCAATCTTAACATCAGTATAGAGAAATAATCAGACACCATGGTGCTTGATATGATGCAACATGAAAACACCACATACTAAGTATTCCTGCCAAATACGGTAAACCTGAACCCAACCAAGACTCTGGGGCTTCCTGGCCCATTTACAAAATGGGCTTCCTCCCACTTACAAAAACTATGGGAGAAAGAAACAAATGGAGTGATGGCATGGGGAAGAAAACATACACATCTAGAATACAGAATACTCTATAGGACAAATCAGTGACATGGAGGGAAAAGTTAGAATAGCCTTACCCAGATTCAGAGAGACATAATAAGCAAATGTGTTATGTGGACTGGTGCACCTGGTGGCTCAGTCGGGTGAGCATCTAACTCTTGATTTTGGCTTACGTCACGACTCATAGTTCATGAGATTGAGCCCTGTGTCAGGCTCTGTGCTGACAGCGTGGAGCCTGGTTGGGATTCTCTTTCTCCCTCTCTCTGCCCCTCCCCAACTTTGGCTCTAGCACATGCGCACGTGTGCATTCTTTTTTCCCAAATAAATACACTTAAAAAAATGTGTTATGTGGACTTTTATTTAGAACCTGGTTTGAATAAGCTAAGTGCAAGAAAAAAATATTAAGATCAGGGAATGGATGGCCTGAGTATTAGCCAACACCAGAGATTTATTCCTAATTTTGTTAGATTAGTAGTGATTGACATTTAGTCAACAAGAAAATGGCCACATTTTTAAGAGTTGCATGCTGATATGAAATACTATGACATCTAGGATCTGCTTAAAAGGGCTGCCTGGCTGGCTCAGTTGGTTTGAGCACCTGACTCATGATTTTGGCTCAGATCATGACCTTGAGATCAAGCCCTGCATCGGGCTCTGTGCTGCCCACAGAGCCCACTTGAGAGTCTCTCTCTCTCTCCCTCTGCCCCTCTCCCCTACTTGCATGCTCTTTCTATCTCTCTCTCTCTAAAACAATAAAATAATAAAATAAAGTAGTTTTGCAGGCGTGCCTGGCTGGCTCAGTTGGTAGAGCATGTGACTCTTGATCTTGGGGTCATGAGTTCCAGCCCCATGTTAGGTATAGAAATTACTTAAAAATAAATAAAATAGTTTTGCACAGGGAAAAAGGCTAGAAGGAAAGTGACAAAAGTGTGATAAGCATGTCTCTCGCTGGATAATGGGTGTATGAAAATGCATTCTAGTGCATTCTCTACTTGATGTGTGCTAAAAATTATCATAATGAAAAATAATGGAGGGGCGCCTGGGTGGCTCAGTTAGTTGAACATCCAACTCTTGATTTTGGCTCAGGTCATGATCCTAGGATTGTGGGATTGAGCTGCGTTTGGGCTCTGCACTGAGTGTGGAGCCTGCTTAAGATTGTCTGTCTCTCTCTCTCTCTCTCTCTCTCTCTCTCTCTCTGTCTCTCTTTCTCTCTGCTCCTCTGCCTCACTCATGCTATCTCTCTCTCTAAAAAAAAAAAAAATAATTATTATTATTATTAAAAAATAGTGGAAAGAATAACCTAAAAGCTTTTCCTCTCTTAATTTATGATAACTTAAAAAATCTGAAGTAAATTTTCATAGTGTGATATTCTGTTTAGAATCTTGCCTGCATTGCTTATCTACCTTGTGACCATGGGCAAAGGAATTATTAGGTTAGCTTTCTGTAAAATGGCAATAAAAAATGGTATCTGCTTTAGAATCTGTATAAGAATTAAAAGAGATAATGAATATAAAATCTCTTCACACAGGGTCAGATACATAATAACCACTCCACAAATATCAGTTGTTATTATTATTATTATATAAATTGGTTTTTCCCCCTATCTTTCTAATAAATCAGGAGCTACTTTATTTTCTTCTCAGATTGATCATTTGTAAAGGAGATAAAAACAAATACTAAGGATGTTGTCTAATTTTATTTATTTATTTATTTATTATTTTTATTTTTTTTAATTTTTTTTTCAACGTTTATTTATTTTTGGGACAGAGAGAGACAGAGCATGAACGGGGGAGGGGCAGAGAGAGAGGGAGACACAGAATCGAAAACAGGCTCCAGGCTCTGAGCCATCAGCCCAGAGCCCCGACGCGGGGCTCGAACTCACGCACCGCGAGATGGTGACCTGGCTGAAGTCGGACGCTTAACCGACTGCGCCACCAGGCGCCCCAGGATGTTGTCTAATTTTAAAGTGATGAGCTCTACTGGTAAGGTTAATTCATAGGCTTAAAAGATTATTTAAATATAAACATATGTAAATGGCATTAAAATATTCAATGGGTTTAGGGGCTTGGGAAAATGATTTTAAAAGAAACGTCCTTTGGGGCGCCTGGGTGGCTCAGTCGGTTAAGCGGCCGACTTTGGCTCAGGTCACGATCTCGTGGTCCGTGAGTTCAAGCCCCGTGTCGGGCTCTGTGCTGAATGCTCAGAGCCTGGAGCCTGTTTCAGATTCTGTGTCTCCCACTCTCTCTGACCCTCCCCCTTCCATGCTCTGTCTCTGTCTCAAAAATAAATAAACGTTAAAAAAAAATTAAAAAAAAAAAAAAAAAGAAACGTCCTTTCATCATTCATTGATGCTAGTACAGCATGACTTATTCTCAGTTTGCATAAAGAATCTGTGTGCATTCTTCAGAAAAGGTAAACATCTTTGCTAAAGCTCTTAAAGCCTAGCTGAATTTAGAAGTAAACTATAATCCCAAGTTGACTTAGCCTCAGAACTGTCTCACCCCTACGGACGGATTGTCAGTATCGCAACTGTGACGCTTTTAATAGGAAGGGAGGAGATCCAGAAGCTCTGGGGAGGCCATTGCAGATGACTCCAAGTTCCTTATGGACAAGGAAGTAAAAGTTTAGAAGTGATGCATTTGGAGGTGGGGGTGGGATGGAATACTTCAAAATTGTTGGTTATACAAGGAGGAAGAATATAATACAGCTGGAGAATTAAAAGGGAGGATGAGCACACAGATGTGTAAGAAAGCACGGATTTGCCAACTAGATAACATCTGGCATGCTACAGTGAAGTTAAATACCTAATAAGCTAAAGAGAAGTCCAAGTAGCAGATAATCTCTTCATCTTTCTGCAGGAATATGACATCCCAAAATAAGGCATGTTATATGTGAAAACCAGAGACACATGCAGAGTTTAAAAAATAAAATCCTTCTTTAAACAGATGTGGAATCCGCTGCTGGAATTAAAGCAGTCAGGAATGAGGGAAGAAGAAATTTATAGAAAACCTAAACGTGATATTAACTCTGGTGGTGGATTATAGCATAAAAGATAGCAAAATAGCATAAAAGAATTTTCTTTCTCCCAAGATTGCTATGGTTTATCAGATTATCAGCAATGCTTACAAAGCAAAGCATATTTTTTCAGAAACAAAACAGAATTATCTTGGTAATTGATTATAGATCCATGACTGCAGTAAAACTTTTCTTTGAGATAAACTTACTTGTAAAGTGTTCTATAAGTTATCAATATTATTAAGATGCTTTCATGCCGAGATTTATCTTCATGATTCTCTCTCTGTGTTCTATATCACCATAGCCCAGGATATCTTTCTGAGACCGTGAATCCAATCTGAGTTTTAGTCACAGTGACAGAAATTAAAATAGCGTGAAAGTCCAATTTCTGTTTTTTTGTTCTTCTCTGACTTTTGGGGAGGGGAAGAAAATCTCAGGTTTGCAATTCTACCTCCAAGATCTGCTGTTTTATTATTAAAGAATAGTAATTTCCGGGTCTTTTGAAAAAACAATAATATATTTAAAAATTTCTGTTGTCTTTCTGATGCACTGAAAGTAAACACAATGTTTTATTCCAGTTACCAGAGCTAGATGAGATGGTAGTAGCAAATTTACAACACATTTCTGAAAGACGGTCAGCAATAGTTAGTGAGCCCCCACTATATCCCATATACAATTCTAGGTGCTAGGGATATAGCTATAAATAGACAGACAAGGACCCCCAAGCACAGAAAGCTTCATTTTAGTGGAAGGAGAGATAAATAAACCAGATCATTTCAGGTAGTGTCCAGTGCTGGGGGAAAAGAACATAAGGTCATGTGATAGAGAATGTTGCAGGGACTACTTTAGTTTGGGTGGTCAGGCAAAAACTCTCTGAGGAGGGAACTGATCAGCTGAGAATCAAATAAGGAGCCAGTTACATCAACAGCGGAGGCAAGAACATTCTAAGCAGAGGCTAGAGCTAGTGCTAAGGCCCTAGGGTAGGAATAAATTTGATCAGGGACAAAGCATGGAAAATATAATGCATTTGTAATGAAGTCACTGATTATATTCAATATGCTTAAGATGACAGTACTAAGAGTAGAAAAACTAGTGCTTAGGAGGGGAATGAAATTCAAAGTGTCCAAGAGGGGTACCCCTGATTGCAATATGAGTGAAAGAACAAGCAAGGACCAGATGTTACATAATAAATGAGCCTAATTCCTGAATTAATTCCAATTACTCTTGGCCTAGACTCAAAGCCATCATAAGAATACTATCCAGGGGCGCCTGGGTGGCGCAGTCGGTTAAGCGTCCGACTTTAGCCAGGTCACGATCTCGCGGTCCGTGAGTTCGAGCCCCGCGTCGGGCTCTGGGCTGATGGCTCAGAGCCTGGAGCCTGTTTCCGATTCTGTGTCTCCCTCTCTCTCTCTGCCCCTCCCCCGTTCATGCTCTGTCTCTCTCTGTCCCAAAAATAAATAAACGTTGAAAAAAAAAAAAAAAGAATACTATACAAATGGACTCAAAGAGTACAATATTTTTCCACAGTTTGAACATTAGAGAGAAGGCAGACTATAACATCACCACTGTGAAACAACTTGTAACTGCTCCCTTCTCTCTTTTTTCACAAATATTTTTTTTAGTTCTCTTGAAGTATTGGCTAGTAAATACTAATATTTATTATAAGTAAGGGACACAAGTCTTAAATCTAATTTTTTAAATTAGTTTTGAATGAAGTTTGCATTTTCATGAAGTTATTTATCATTCTATTCTGATCCTTAATAGATGACGGTTTCAATACTTTGGCTACCTAGTTGTCATGTGGTAGATTTAAAATGCTTACTGGTTGAGATTCGAAGTTTAGAAAACAAAGAGAGGGGCATCTGTGTGGCTCAGTCGGTTAAGCATAAAGCGTCCGACTCTTGATTTCAGCTCAGGTCACAATCTCATGGTTTATGAGTTTGAGCCCCATATCAGGCTCTATGCTGGCAGGGGGGAACCTGCTTGGGATTCTCTCTATCCCTCCCTCTCTTACCTTCCCCTGCTCACTCTTGCTCTCTTTCTCAACATAAATAAATAAGCTTAAAAAAAAAAAAACCTTAAAGAGAATGAGCTGCTGTCTTCATAGTTTTTTGCTTAAGATACTTTAGAAAGGCGATTCAAACTAGATAATATTCCATTCTCTGTGTGTGTGTATCATATCTTCTTTATCCATCATCTATCAATGAACATTTGGGTTGCTTCCATATCTTTGTTACTGGTTGATCTATCGCATCCACTAACTCAGGAAACCAATAGGCAAGCCCCGTCACTTCCCCAGTCCATTGCTCCATCCCACAGAATCCTGAGAGGGCTGGACTAATAGTATAGTCTGTGGCTGGGTTTGCCAACACTGTTGCCCAAGAAACTTGGATAAACTATTGAAAGAGAAACCCAATAACTCAAGGGCCAACAGTTTGGAAAAGAGGAAGGGAGAGTGGGGAGTGGTGGCAGGCTCAGGACTTAACAACTGACCTCTCCCACAGCAAGATGGGCACCTAGAGTTTTATAGGAAAGGTTCAAAGAAATACATGATAGAGAGCAGGCAGAGTGATCATGGATGGGCGTCACTATACGTGTTCAGTCCATGATTGTAGGTCAGGAAGGGGAAGTGTGGGGTATGATCTTCTAGTCATTCCTCCATTGGTATCAGGGCTTTTCTGGTCTGGCTGTTGGAATGTTCTGGTCATTGCACAATGTCTTTCTTGATACCTCAAAAAAGTGTGATAAGAAATAAGCACAATGATATGCTAACTAATTCAGATGTAAATTTTAAAAAATTAAAATTAAAATTAAAAAAAAAAAGAAATAAGCACAATGAGTTTTAGCTAGAGTGTGAGTTAAGCACTCCTGTCTATTTCTGCTTTTAACTGTTGGGGTCTATAGTTGAACAAGAGGGCTTGCTGACATCTTGGTGGTTGTAAATAACGCTGCAACAAAGAAAGGGGGGCATATATCTTTTCAAATTAGTGTTTTCATTTTTGGGGAGTAAATACCCAGTACTGGATTACATGGTATTTTAAATTTTTCCTATTTTTAATTTTTAAACATTTAAAAATTTATCTTCTGTAAGTAGGCTCTATGCTCAATGTGGGTCTTGAACTCATGACCCCAAGAGCAATATTTGCATGCTTTGCTAACTGAGCCAGCCAGATACCCCTCCTATTTTTAATTTTTTAATTATGAACTTCCATATTCATTTCCACAGTGGTTGTGCCAATTTACATTCCCACCAAGAGTGTACAAGGGTTCCCTTTTCTCTACATCATCATCAACACTTGTTATTATTTCTTTTCTTTTTGATACTAGGCATTTTGATGAGTGTGAGGTAATAATCTCATTGTGGTTTGGATTTGCATTTCCCAGAAAAATACTATATAATTTCACTTATTTGTGGAATCTAAAAAGCAAAACAAACAAATGAAAAATGAGACTCTTAAAATACAGGGAACAAACTGAGGGTTGCTGTAGGGTGATGGGTGGGGGGATGGGCTAAATGGGTGATGGGCATTAAGGAGGGCATTGCTGGGATGAGCACTGGGTATTATATGTAAGTGATAAATCACTAAATTCTATTCCTGAAATCAGTATTACACTATATGCTAACTAGCTTGGATGTAAGTTAAAAGAATAATGATAAAAATAATTTAAAAAATAATACATAAACATACATAAACATAATAAAAAAATAGCACACATTCCCCATGGTGCCTGGGTGGCTCTGTTGGTTAAGTGTCCAGCTCTTGATTTCAACTCTGGTAATGATCTCATGGTTCATGGGATTGAGCCCCAACTCGGGTTCTGAGCTGACAGCCAGAGCTTGCTTCAGATTTTCTCTGCTCTCTCTCTCAAAATAAATAAATAAACATTAAAAACAAGAGTGCAAACTTCCCATTAGAATGGTGATTTATACTAACTCAGGTGCCTCTACTTTTTAAATGTTTTTTTTTTTTAATGTTTATTTATTTTTGAGAGAGAGAGAGACAGAATGTGAATGAGGGAGGGGCAGTGAGAGAGGGAGACACACAATTTGAAGCAGGCTCCAGGCCCTGAGTTGTCAGCACAGAGTTTGAGGTGGGGCTCCAACTCTTGAACCATGAGATCATGACCTGAGCCGAAGTCAGATGCTAAACCAACTGAACCACCCAGGTGCCCCGCCCCTACTTTTTACTTATTTTTATTTGTTGCAGTTACCCTTGGTTTCTTGCTATTAATTCCTTTTTGTCTAAAAACTGGTTGAGAAATAATACAAAATGGAGTTGTTCATTTTGAACTTGTTTGCTGTAAACATTTCTAGGATTTGTTGTGTGGTTATGAACATTTGATTCATCAATGGGTTTTGTAATGTCTATGCTTGGAAAGTCTTGCCACCCCACCTACCTGGGTTATTGAAGGCATCTGAAGCCACATTAGGCAAGGCTGTATTTCCTTCTGGCTGAGATTAAAGTACACCCAATAAAAACTGAAAGAAAAAAAAAAGGTGATTTATACAAACATTTTGCAGTACTACACTGAGGCTAAATCATTCTGTAAAAATTTGGAGTGTCCCTTTCTTTTTCCTTACAGCCCTCTTGACTCAATATGAGGAGTTAAATGTGAAAAGAAAAATCAGTTTATGGAGGGAGGGAGAGCTGGTGTAGACTTTCACTGCAGTTTAGGGATTGTGGGACCCTCCATGTCTTCATCAGAAGTCCACCCAAGAAGTGACCTAAAGGGGAGACAGGAAATGTCCCGAAGCTCATTCCCATACGGGGTGGGACCTGGAAGGGACCAAGTCCTCAGAGATGTAAATTAACTGCCAAGTACCACCTTTTTCTCTACCACAATCACTAAATTGGAAGAAAAGGTCTTCCCTGAACGCATGACCACTTGAAAAGCTGGAGCCTGACAGAGATGAATTCTTGATTCTAGGCCTAACCTTTGAAGGGAATTGGGAACTTCAGACTCAGAATCACTTTTGTAAGAACATTGTGGGTTTTGTAACTTGTTCAAGGTTGTTCTGTTTGACAGCCTGTGGCCTGGTAGAGAGAGCAGTTAATCCTTCACGTTAAAAGCGACTGTGTCTGTCTTTAGGGACAGCCAGACTGTTTTTGTCAATGCGGTCAGTTCTGAAAATCCTCAGAGAGAGCAGCACTTTTACTAGTGATCAGAGAAAGGAAAACAAAGAGCATCCCTGGGAACTGCTGCCAGGGAAAATAGAGAAAAACAGCCCAGGGGAAATACGCTGAGCCTGAAAACAGCTACCAGTCACCCACTGCTGTCTGAGGGCTGTGGTTTTCAAACTTTGGAAGATGTGTAGCTTCTAAAATTCCTGATGCCCTGGTTACACCCCAGGGCAATTACACCAGCCTCTGATAGGGGCATCCGTATTTTTTTTTTAATAGCTCCCCAGGTGATTGCAGAATACAGTCAAGGTTGAGACCCCCCTGCCTTAGGAAGCACTTCTCAAACTTTAAAGTTCTCATGCATCACCTGGGGAGTTTATTAAAATGCAGATTCTGGGGCCCCTGGGTGGCTCAGTCCTTTGAGCATCCAACTCTTGGTTTCTGCTCTGGTCATGATCTCACAGTTTGTGAGTTCGAGCCCCAT
Source organism: Herpailurus yagouaroundi (assembly GCF_014898765.1). Classification (NCBI taxonomy): domain Eukaryota; kingdom Metazoa; phylum Chordata; class Mammalia; order Carnivora; family Felidae; genus Herpailurus; species Herpailurus yagouaroundi. The sequence goes on from NW_024412403.1 coordinate 56,976,360, forward strand.
GTTGGGCTCTGAGCTGACAGTATGGAACTTCCTTGGGATTCTCTCTGTCCCTCCCCCTCTCGTGTGCTCTCTCCCTCTCTCAAAAATAAACATTAAAAAAATAATAAAATGCAGATTCTGATTCAGTATATCTGGGGAGGGGCCTAAGGTCCTGCATTTTCAACCCAGTTCCCAGGAGTTACCAATGCTGGGGGTTGCGAGGTGGGAGTCAGGAGACCCTGAGCAGTACCAGCCTTTGGGTAGTAATTCCAAACACCAGTTGATTCTCTACAGTGATTTCAATGCCTACCATTAAGCCAGTGCTCAACACTTGAGTGTCAGACATTTTAAAATATAAATCTTGAAAATCCTAGTAAATTTAGATGAATTTTTTTTAGATGAAAACCTAAACTCATTCCAGTGTGACAGGGACCTTAGCCTACCTCTCTGAACGGCTCACCCTGCTCCAGGGCACAGTATGTCAGACCTATCGTCCCTTCAAGGCCTTCATGTCTGCCTTGCCTTCTGCCGGAATACTTCCCCCTCCATGGCCTCATGGCTTTTTCCCTTTTCAGCTCACATATCACTTCCCTAGCTCTTCTGGACCTCTCGTTCTAAAGAAGCCACCTTCCCTCCACCGTTCTGTCTCCTAACTCTCTCCTCCACATAGCACTAACTGCTATTTGAAATTGGTCCCGCCTATTTGTTTGCATATTGCTTTTCTGTCTACCTCCACAAGGATATCAGCCATGGAGGAAAAGCTGCTGTTTGTCTAGCCCGCTATGACACCCCTGCTCCTAGAAAAGAACCCAACGCAGAATGGAATAGACACACGTGCAAAATGAAAATGAGTGGCAGGAGTCTCAGTCAGGTATATATGGAAAAAGAGAGAATTAATTTTCAGTAAATACAAGTTGTTACTTAAGAGATCATAAGGATCTGGTTTTCTATGGTAGTGGTGATGAGTACACAGGTGTGGTTGAACCAGTGGGGTCATCTACTCAGCATAAGGAGGCTGATGTTCAGACTTCTAATCCATGTTTTTAGGAAATATGGATTTTTTTTTAATTTTTTTTCAACGTTTTTTATTTATTTTTGGGACAGAGAGAGACAGAGCATGAACGGGGGAGGGGCAGAGAGAGAGGGAGACACAGAATCGGAAACAGGCTCCAGGCTCTGAGCCATCAGCCCAGAGCCTGACGCGGGGCTCGAACTCGCGGACCGCGAGATCGTGACCTGGCTGAAGTCGGACGCTTAACCGACTGCGCCACCCAGGCGCCCCAGGAAATATGGATTTGAGAAAGCACATGCACAAGCGCGTGTGCGCCAATGGGGGTGGAGCAGAGAGAGATGAAGAGAGAGAATCCCAAGCAGGCTCTGCATGGTGCAGAACCCAATGGGGGGCTCCAAGTCACGAACTGTGAGATCATGACCTGAGCTGAAGTCGGTCTCCTAACCAACTGAGCCACCCAGGTACCCCCAAAACTTTTCTCTCTCTCTTTTTTAAAGATTTCCTCTTCCATACTTTCTCCTCCTCCTCCTTCTTTTTGTTTGTTTGTTTGTTTATTTATTTATTTATTTATTTATTTATTTATTTATTTATTTATTTTTAAGTATGCCCCATGCCCAAAGTGGGGCTTGAGCTTACAACCTCGAAATCAAGAGTTGCATGCTCTATTAACTGAGCCAGCCAGGTGCCCTTAGGGAAATCTTACTGAATTCATATACACTGGAGAAGCTGAATTCCATATTTACATTAATAAGAACACTGCCCAGTTTATTAGAAGAGAGAATGCGTTCATAAACTGAAACAAGATGCTTTGGCACTTTGGCCATTTGTCTTGGTGAAAACTGTAATCCTTGGGAGTGATTGCTGAGCCTGGATTCTGGGTGTAAAAACTTTGGCGTTTAGACCAACTGAATGCTTGGAAAGTCATTTTGGCAGATTATGGGTAATAGGTACCAAGATGTATCTGTGATTAAATTGGAAGGTGCAAATTCTTCAATGGTATTTTTAAATCTTTTTTTTTTTAATGTTTATTTTATTTTTGAGAGAGAGAGAGACAGAGTGTGAGCAGAGGAGGGGCAGAAGGAAAGGGAGACACAGAATCTGAAACAGGCTCCAGGCTCTAAGCTGTCAGCACAGAGCCCGACGTAGGGCTTGAACTCATGAGCTGTGAGATCATGACCTGAGCAGAAGTCGGATGCCTAACCGACTGAGCCACCCAGGTGCCCCTCTTCAATGGTTTTTATGTTTTGATTCCTAGCCAGTTTTCTCTCAATTATACTGAATTGAGTGAGTAGTCAATTATACTTAATTGTACTTGAGTTTGTGTTTTCAATACTGTGCTTTCGTGGATTGTCACTATGCATTTTTGTATTTAAATTGCAAGTAGCAACAGATGGTATATTGTAACAGGATTCAGTCTTTGTTAAGATTCAACAGGTAGACAGTGAAATCCAATCTCCTTTTTCTCTTTTTTTCCCTTTTATTTCTGACCTTTGTTAAAATTATTAAAAGGAGACAATTTAGGTAATACAAACAAACACTATTTAACACTTCATACACTGGGCACCCTCTGTTCCCAAAAGTCTAAAGAACTGTAAAATGGTGAAGGCAGGAGCTTTTATAGGATAAAGAATCAGGAACAAGGAAGTAAGTAGAGAGTCCAGCATTGACTTGGTGTTTGGGATGGGCTGATTGGATATACTTTGTTTCTGGTCTAGAGGAGCATTTACTGGGATATGAATATTATTTAAATTTCATTTCATTGAAATAGCACCTCAGGCAGGAGCGGCTCCATTTTGGGTCTAGAAATTTATTTCAACACCTTAATCCCCAGTTCCTCCTCAAGAGACCACCACTGTGGTCACTTTGCTGTGTATCCTTCCAAAAATGTTCAATGCATCATCTGTACTTCTGTATCAATCTGCAAAATGGAGTAATAATAGTACCTGTATCATCAGGCTTTCATAAAGATTAAATGAATTAACATATGTAAAGGCACTTAGAACAGTGCTGGGGCACGTGGGTGGCTCAGTCAGTTAAGCATCTTACTTTGGCTCAGGTCAACATCTCACGGGTTCCTGAGCTTGACCCCACATTGGGTGAGCACAAGCCCCGCTTCTGGTGAGCCCCACTTCTCTCTCTCTACCCCTCCTCTCTCTCTCTCTCCCCCTTGTGGATTCCTTCTGCCTCTCTCTGCCCATCGCTCACTTGCACCTTCTCTCTCTCTAAAAAACAAAACAAAACAATAACAACAACAAAAAAACAGTGCTGGATACATACCATGAATTTTTTAATGTTTAAAAGGTATTAGGGGTGCCTGGGTGGCTCGGTTGGTTAAGGTCTCTCTCTGCCCCTCCCCTGCTCACTCCTTGTCTCTCTGTCAAAAATTAAAAAAACAAAACAAAACAAAAAAAAACATTAAAAGCGATTGTGCATTTATTAGTATAAAGATTGTATATCAATGCTCTTTAAAATAGAAATATGTGGGGGCCCCTAGATGGCTCAGTTGGTTAAATGTCCAACTTCGGCTCAGGTCATGATCTCACGATTCGTGAGCTTGAGCCCCGTGTAGGGTTCTGTGCTGAGAGCTCAGAGCCTGGAGCCTGCTTCAGATTCTGTGTCTTTCTCTCTGCCCCTCCCTTGCTCATGCTCCATCTCTCTCTCAAAAAATAAAATAAAAACATTTAAAAAATAAATAAAATAATATGTAGCCACATACATAATATTAAATTTTGTAGTAGCCACATTAAAAGAGTAAAAAGAAACAGATGAAAAAGTTTTAGTAATATTTTTGTTTACGTCAATATATCCCCTAAAAAAGTCACTGCAATCATTGTGATCATTGCAAATACATATTTTTTAATGTAGGCCTCATGCCCAGCCCAGAGCCCAACTCATGACCCTGAGATCAAAACCTGAGCTGAGATCAAGAGCTGGATGCTTAACCAACTGAGTCACCGAGGTGCTCTAACTTTTTTAAATGTAAACATATATTTTTAATGTTTACTTATTTATTTTGAGAGAGGGAGGGTGAGAGAAAGGCTGTGCTCAGGAAAGGGGCAGAAATAGATTGGGAGACAGAAACCCAAGCAGAATCCCAAGAGTGGGAAGGGATGAGAGAGAGATTGGGAGACAGAATCCCAAGCAGGCTCTGTCAGCACAGAGCCTAGAAGCAGGAATAGATCTCAGGACCCTGAGATCATGACCTGAGCTGAAATAAGAGTCAGCCACTCAACTGTATGAGCCACCCATGTGGCCCTAACCATATTTTAATATGATATTTTACAGTCTTTTTTGCTATTTGGAATTAGGTGTGTATTTCCTGCTTCCAGAACACCCCATCTGAGATGAGCTTCAATTAAAGTAGCCTCTAGCTACATGTGCTCGCAGCTACTGTGGGCAGAGCAGGCCTACATATCAATCTATAAACTTGTCACATTCTTTATTCAAAGAATACCATTCTTTGTTTACCTGAATATCATAAAATATTAATATTTTGGATGAATTTGGAGAGAAACAAATATTGTATTTAAATATCATATTTAAAATAACATGGTTTTAGCCTTTCAAATGCCCACAGCAAAAATTAATTTCTAAAAGGCTTAATATAATGTAATGTTAGAACAAGGGCTTCTCATTGTTCTTAGAGAGGACTATATTCCTTGCTGTGGCCCATGGCAGGTACTGGTCTACCTTGCGTCTGTCTTGCCTGCCACCTGCTGGTTCTGCACCAGCCTGTGTGCAGGGCTGCAAGTTCTTCCTAGGGGGACCTTCTGTCCGTGAGCCATCTCAGCTCTGCTATGATTGCTTCCTCCCCAACATGCACGCACACTTCCCCCTTGCCCAGTGACTACTGTATGGATCTCTCTCTCTCTCTTTTTTAATGTTTATTTTTGAGAGAGACAGAGCACGAGTGGGGGAGGGGCAGAGAGAGAGGGAGACACAGAATCTGAAGCTGACTTCAAGTTCTGAGCTGTCAGCACAGAACCCAATGCGGGGCTCGAACTCACAGACCATGAGATCTCGACCTGAGCCAAAGTCAGAGGCTCAGTCAGTTGAGTGCACCCAGGTGCCCCCCACCTCTCTCTCTCTCTCTTTTTAAAGTTAATTGATTTTTATTTAGAGAGAGAGAGAGAGCGAGGGAGAGTGCAAGTGGGGGAGGGGCAGAGAGAGAGGGCGAGAGACAATCCCCAAGCAGGCTTGGCACCCTCAACACAAATCCAGTCACAGGGCTTGAACTCACAACTGTGAGATCATGACCTGAGCAGAAATCAAGACTCAGATGCTTAACTGGCTGATCCACCCAGGCTCCCCAGTACCAATCTCTTTAAGGAAAGAAAAATGTATCTTCTTGTGTCTAAATATTGATGTAAATTATTTTATTACAATATAAAATAGTACCAACATAAAATTGTAGCTTTTTAAAATATATATATATTTTAATATTTATTTATTAAAAAACATTTTTTTAATGTTTATTTATTTTTGAGACAGAGCATGAACAGGGGAGGGTCAGAGAGAGAGGGAGACACAGAATCCGAAGCAGGCTCCAGGCTCCAGGCTGTCAGCACAGAGCCCGACGCGGGGCCCGAACTCACGGACCGTGAGATCATGCCCTGAGCCGAAGTCGGCCGCTTAACCGACTGAGCCACCCAGGGGCCCTAATGTTTATTTATTTTTGAGACAGGAGAGACAGAGCATGAGCAGGGGAGGGGCAGAAAGGGAGAGAGACGGAGACACAGAATCGGAAGCAGACTCCAGGCTCTGAGCTGTTAGTACAGAGCCTGATGTGGGGCTCGAACTCACAAGCTGTGAGATCATGACCTGGGCTGAAGTTAGAAGCTCAACCAAATGAGCCGCCCAGGTGCCCCTAAAATTGTAGCTTTTTATGTTGACTGTTTAGAGACAGCATCACATACAAAAGGAAAATATTAACTCAAAGGAAAGGGGCTAAAAATGTTACTATAAATGTCTAAAGGGGCATATAGCAAAAATAATTAATTCTCCCTCCTCAGAATCTCAGCCTCAGAGTTCCCCTTTCAAAAGGCAAACTATATATAACACACATACACATATGTATGTTATTTATTCTTTGTTTACTTTTATACAGATTTGATGGTTCTCTTTCTTTTTTTTTTTAAATTTTTTTTTTTAATGTTTATTTTTGAGACAGAGAGAGACAGAGCATGAACGGGGGAGGGTCAGAGAGAGAGAGAGAGAGAGACACACAGAATCTGAAACAGACTCCAGGCTCTGAGCAGTCAGCACAGAGCCCGACGCGGGGCTCGAACTCACAGACCACGAGATCGTGACCTGAGCCGAAGTCGGACGCTCAACCGACTGAGCCACCCAGGTGCCCCTGACGGGTTCTCTTTCAAATATCAACTCCAATTATTGACTAGTTGGATAGATGATACTTTGTTGAAATCACGATTGCACAGCACCTGGACCTGACTTCACAGTCCAGGTTCTCTTGAGTTCCGCATGTGCACCGCACAGGTGCTGTGTGGTGACACACTTCACCCACCCAAGTCTATGTGAACTACCATGAAACCTTCATTCTTGCAGGGTTCACAGTGAGCATTTTATATTCACTTGGCAGAAATGCAGCATATATATATTAGGTCCGTCTATTCTTTTCACATTAGCCTGAGGTAATTAGAGTTGTATTACAGCCAATTCAATCAGCACACACACATGTTCGACATGGGTGCCTGGGTGGCTGAGCATCCAACTGGGATGGGAAGCATCCAACTCTTGATTTTGACCCAGGTCATGATCCCAGGATTGTGGGATAGAACCCCGTATCTGGCCCCATGCTGGGTGTGGATCCTATTTAAGATTCTCCCCCTTTCTCTCTACCTTTTCTCCTTCCCCCTCATGCTCTAAATAAATAAATAAATCAAGCAAGCAAGCAATCAAGCAAGCAATCTTTGGGCAGAACTCAGTCATAAAAAAAAAACATTCGGAATATATTTCTATTAAGTTTTAAGGTTCTCATCGAAATGAAAAGACAAAATTAAAATCTGTCTCGTAGATGACCTACGCGCTGACCTACGCATATCTTAGATTGGGAAACACAAGCCCAATTATTCTGTATATATACTCCTCAGGGCTCAGCTCAAGTAAGATTTATGTGACAATATTCAACCCCTAAAACTAAGTCAGGCACCCCCGTTCTATGTCTATAAAACATTAGGTTCTCCTTTAATACAATCAGAGTTAGGCCATTCAATATATGGTCATGTGTTTAATGCTGTCTTATAACAGTGTAAACTCTGGCACAGATGCCACATCTCGTGTATCCACCACTATATCTCCAGTGCCTGGCACAATGCTTTTCACACAAAAGGCATTTAAAAAAAAGTATTTGAATGATTAAGTAAAGCAGTTATCAGAGACTATTCTGCCTGTGTAACCCTGACCACCAGTTATTTAGCCTCTTTAGTTCTCAATTTTTGTATTTCATAAAATGAGGCAAGTAGAATAGATCCGAGGCTCCTAAACTTGGCATCACCTGGAAAGCCTTTAAATAATATACACTGTAGAGTTCCACCTGTAGACACTGATTTACTAGTTCTAGGAAATCTATTTTATTCATTTTTTATAAAGTTTATTTATTTACTTTTTAGAGAGAGAGAGAGAAAACAAGAGGAGGGGCAGAGAGAGAGGGAGAGAGAGAATCCTAAGCAAGTTCCATGTTGTCAGCACAGATCCCAACATGGGGTTTGATCCCATAAGCCATGAGATCATGACCTGAGCCGAAATCAAGAGTTGGATGCTTAACTGACTGAGCCATCCAGGCACCCCTAGGAAATCTATTTTAAAAGCTCTTCGGCTTACAGTGTGCACCCAGGGTTGGAAATTGAATCAGTTCTAATTTCCTCTGGTTCTTTGTGTATATTAGTCCTTGACTTAAATTTAGCATATAGTGACTGAGGACCCAATATATGCTAAATATGACCACACTTAGACTAGTCATATGAGTATTTAGATTTCCCAAGGAGTTGCTGGCTTAGAGACACATTAGTGATCTAATAGCTTTTTTAACACAGTGTTACCACAGGATGCTGCAAAATGCTCACAACATGCATTCATTTCAGTCTGAAGTTTAGGGAAAAACTGCAAGAGGGATGAAACTTGAGTCCATCATTGAAGTTTCAGTATAAATCAACCAAAGGGCAAAGGTATGTGAACAGAAAAGACAGAATGTGCAAAAGTCCAGGGGCATGAGAAAACCTAGTTCACTAGAATCCTATAAATGATTCCCAAAGTTGGAACACAGCCAGAGGCAGCAGAGTTTAGAAGTCTCTGGAGAAGAAGCTGTTGTTACAACTCATTGGCTGTGAGCAAAGGTTTTTGAGCCAGATAGTTTTGGTTGTAATCCTCGTTTTGTCATTCTCCCTCTCTCTGTCCAACTCAAGAAAATTAACTAACTAGTTCACACTCAATTTCCTTATCTGTAAAGTGGGAGCAGTAATACCTGTCTTGTAAGATTACTATAAACATTAAATAAGGCAAAATGAGGAATACATATGTATGGTTCTTAACATAGTGCCTGGTAGATTATAACCAAAAACTTGCCCAGGAGAGCAAGTTTATTGCAGCTTTGTTTTTGTTTTTCAATTTTAATGGCTACACAGTACTGATATTGTAGTTGGGAGTTTTTTTTAAATTTATTTTTTTTAATTGTTTATTTATTTATTTTGAGAGAGAGAGGGAGTGCATACACATGCCAGCAGGAGAAGGACAGAGACAGAGACAGGGAGAGAGAGAGACTCCCAAGCAGGCTCCTCATTGTCAGCACAGAGTCTGATGTAGGGCTTGAATTCATGAACCATGAGATTATGACCTGAGCCCAAATAAAAAGTCGGATGCTTAACTGACTGAGCCACCCTGGTGCCCTGCTCCTAGAGTCTTTTTTTTTTTAAATTTTTTAATAAAAATCATAATTGTTATTTTCATGTGGAAAAATTCAAACAGTATAAAAGAATGTTCAGGGAAGAGTAAGTGTCTTTCTCAAACCCAGGTGTCTGTTCTATGATTTGTTCTTCCTAGAGGCAACCAAGATATCCCAATTTTTGATGTGCACTTTAGAGATACTGTAAAGCACATTTGAAATAGCAAAAAAATTAGAAGCAATCAAAATGTCCATCAGTATGGGAAATATCTCTGGAATAGACACCCTTTTCATACTATTCAGCAGTTAAAAACAGCAAGTTGCAAAATGAAGTGTTCATTGTGATATCTTCCTTTTAAACACACATGTAATAGGGGTGCCTGGGCGGCTCAGTCTGTTAAGCGTCTGACTTCAGCTCAGGTCATGAACTCGCAGTTTATGAGTTTGAGCTCCACGATGGGCTCTGTGCTGACAGCTCAGAGCCTGGAGCCTGGAGCCTGTTTCAGATTCTGCGTCTTCCTCTCTCTCTGTTCTTTCCCTACTTATACTCTCTCTCTCTCTCTCTCAAAAATAAAGATTAAAAATAATTTTTAAAAAATTAAAAGATACACATATAATAATGTTACAAAGAAACATATATAAATATATGTGTGTGTATACATATATAAAAGTTCATGTTTATAATCAATATCTAATGATTAAGAACTAGGTGCTCTTTATTGTGGCATTTTCAAAATCTCACTTAACCTTTTAAATATTTATATCTCAATGATACAACAGTGTGCTTAATGAATAAATGTATTTGCTTGTCTGCTAACTTGAGGGAGTTGCTCCTAACAGTAATTTACACATTGTACAAGGATCACTGAATAAATCTGTATGGGTCAAATCTCATAACCTTAGACACTAACACATCATGTGGAATTCTATGACTGCCTTGGACAGAGTGCCTATAGACACTTTGTAATTTTTTTTTTTAATTTTTTTTTTCAACATTTATTTATTTTTGGGACAGAGAGAGACAGAGCATGAACGGGGGAGGGGCAGAAAGAGAGGGAGACACAGAATCGGAAACAGGCTCCAGGCTCCGAGCCATCAGCCCAGAGCCTGACGCGGGGCTCGAACTCACGGACCGCGAGATCGTGACCTGGCTGAAGTCGGACACTTAACCAACTGCGCCACCCAGGCGCCCTGACACTTTGTAATTTCTTTCCCTCCTTCCTTCCTTCCTTCCTTCCTTCTCTCCCTTCTTTCTTTCCTTCCTTCCTTCCATCCTTTATTCCATCCTTCTTTCTTTCTTTCTTTCTTTCTTTCTTTCTTTCTTTCTTTCTTTCTTCTGAACTATAGTTGACATACAATATTATATGAGGTTCAGGTTTACAACATTAGTGATTTCACATTTATATGCATTACAAAATGCTTACTGGGATAAATGCAGTTATTGTCTGTCATTATACAAAGTTTTACAATATTATGTGTTCCCTATGCTGTACTTTAAATCCCCATGACTTATTTATTTAAAAACTGGCCATTTGTATCTCTTAATCCCCCTCACCTATTTATTTTATTTTATTTTATTTTATTTTATTTTATTTTATTTTATTTTATTTTATTTT
>NW_024412403.1:56986873-56995344 GCF_014898765.1 Herpailurus yagouaroundi
TTATTTTATTTTATTTTATTTTATTTTATTTTATTTTATTTTATTTTTTTAATGCTTTATTTATTTTTGAGACAGACAGAGACAGAGCATGAGTGGGGAAGGGGGAGAGAGAGAGGGAGACACAGAATCCAAAGCAGGCTCCAGGCTCTGAGCTGTCAGCACAGAGCCTGACGTGGGGCTCAAACCCATGAACCATGAGATCATGACCTGAGCTGAAGTCGGATGCTTAACAAACTGAGTCACCCAGGCACCCCCCTCTTCACCTATTTTGCCCATCTTTTTACCCCTTCCCACTCTGGCAACCACCAGTTTGTTCTGTATATTTATGAGTCTGTTTCTATTTTGTTTGTTTTGTATTTTAGATTTCAGGAATAAGTGAAATCATATGGCATTTGTCTTTCTATGTTTGGGTTTTTCACTTAGTTTAGACCTCTAGGTCTATCCATGCTGTCACCAATGGCAAGATTTCATTCTTTTTATGGTGAGTAATATTCTAGTGTGTGTGTGCGTGTGTGTTTTCTTTATCCATTCATCTATTGATGGACACTTACATATCTTAGTTATTGCAAATAATGCTGCAAAGAACAAAGGGGGTGCATATATCTTTTGGATTAGTGTTTTGTTTTCTTTGGATAAATACCCAGAAGTGGAATTGCTGGAAATATCATATGATATTTCCATTTTTAATTTTTTTGAGAAAACTCCGTATAGTTTTCCACAGTGGTGGCATCAACTTATATCCCTACCAAAAGTGCATGAGTGTTTCCTTTTCTCCACATCCTTACCAACACTTATTGTCTTTTTGATATTAACCATTCTGACTGGGGTGAGGTGACACCTCAATGTGTTTTTATTTGCATTTCTCTGATGATCAATGATGTTGATCTCTTCATGTGCCTGTTGACCATCTGTATGTCTTTGGAGAAATGTCTGTTCATGTTTTCTGCCATTTTTTAATTGAACTGTTTGGTTTTCTGATGTTGCATTGTATAAGTTCTTTACATATTTTGGTTATTAACTTATGGCATATATCATTTGCAAATAACTTCTTCCATTAAGTAGGTTGCCTTTTGGGGAGCCTAGGTGGGTCAGTCAGTTAAGTATTGACTTCGGCTCAGGTCATGATCTCACGGTTCATGAGTTCAAGCTCCACATCAGGCTCTGTACTGACAGCTCAGAGCCTGGAGCTTGCTTCAGATTCTGTGTCGCCCTCTCTCTCTGCCCCTCACCTGCTCACACTCTGTCTCTGTCTCTCTAAAAAATAAACATTAAAAAAATGTTTTTTAAAGTACATTGCCTTTTCATTTTCTTGTGGATGGTTTTCCTTGCCTTGCAAAAGAGTTTTAGTTTGATATAGTCCCAATTGTTAATTTTTGCTTTTTTTGCCCTCATCTGAGGAGACAGACCCAAAACAATATTGCTAAGACAATGCCTAAGAGTTTACTGACTGTTTTCTTTTAAGAGTTTTATGGTTTTAGGTCTTATGTTTAGGTCTTTAATCCATTTTGAGGTTTTGTTTTGTTTTGTTTTTTGTTCTTGTTTTTGTTTTTGGTGTAAGAAAGGGACAGTCTGTAATTTTATTGAATTATTGTCTACTAGTAGAAATATGGGAATGTTTTAAGTATGATGAGACATAACTGTTTCCTTAGATATCTCAGTCTCATTCTCAGTCTCTTAGGCTCAGTCTCAGGAACCCTGAGATCATGACCTGAGCTGAAACCAAGAGTCAGTCACAAACCCACTAACCAACCAAGTCACCGAGCTACCTGGGCACCCCGCTTTAATATTTTATATTATTTAAAAAGAAATTAAAAACAAATGTTTGTTTGTTTGTTTGTTTGTTTATTTATTTATTTATTTAGAGGGACAGAGCATGATCCAGGGAGGGAGAGAGAAAGAGGGAGACAGAATCTGAAGCAGACTCCACACGCTGAGCTGTCAGCACAGAGCCCAACATGGGGCTTGCACTTATGAAGCATGAGATCATGACCTGAGCCAAAGTCGACGCTTAACAGACTGAGCCACCCAGGTGCCCCCTGCTTTAATATTTTAAAACATCATGCAAATCCATTGGAAAAGGTGAAGTCCTTCCCCAGGAAAATAAACAAAAGACTTCAACAAACAATTTGCAAGAGAAAGGATACAGATGTCAATAATATACTTTTTAAATGCTTGCCCTCATTAATAATTGAAGTGCCAATTACAAGTTAAAAAAAGATACATTTGGATTTCAGAATGGTCAAATGAGAGACAGTCTTAAAATCAAGTATACATTATATTTAAATGACATTTCCGTTTACTTTGTTAGGGAGAGATGATGAAAGAGGGCAGCTTATTATAGGATGAAATTGCAGAGATTTTCCATTTAGTATGGTTGTTGTTTTCTAATGTCACATTTTAATTTTTTTAGTCATCTCTTAGTGGAAGAGGACATTGGTTACATTTCTTTTGTCTGTAACAGTTTAAAAGACCTCAATTTCCTTCAGATTTTTTTTTAAGAACATGAAAACTATGTTCACTACCAGATTTATTTTCTTTCCTTTTTCTTTTTCTTCTACTTCTTTTTTTTTTCTCCATAGGTGAAGAGAAGAACTCATTTATTAAACGAATAATACAGTATCTTCCCTACAGTATAGGTCTATCTTCCCTACAGTATAGGTCCCTCTTCTCTTGCCCAAACTTTTGGGGCCAGATGTTTCAGAAATTGGAAATCATCTGATTCCAGGGGGTGCTTAGGTGGCTCAGTTGGTTAAGTGTCCAACTCTTTATTTTTTTAAATGTTTATTTTTATTTTTGAGAGAGAGAGAGAGAGAGAGAATGAGAGAGTGAGTTAAGTGGGGGGAGGGACAGAGAGAAGGAGACAGAATCTGAAGCAGGTTCCAGGCTCTGAGCTGTCTGCACAAAGCCTGATGTAGGGCTCAAACCCACAAACTGTCAGATCATGACATGAGCCGAAGTGAGAAGCTTAACCAAAGGAGCCACCCAGGTGTCCCAAGTGTTTGACTCTTGATTTCGGCTCAAGTCATGATCTCATGGTTTGTGAATTTCAACCCTGTGTCTGACTCAGCACTGACAGTGGGGAGCCTTCTTGGGATCCTCCCTCTCTCCCTCTTTCTCCTGCTTCTCTCTCCACCTCTCTCTCCCCATCTCCTCCTCAGATGTGTGCTCTCTCACTCTCTCTCTTAAAAATAAACTTAAAAAAAAAGAAATTTTTTATATTATAATTTTATTATATCATCTGACTTCAGATAATATAATACATATGCCATAGTATATGAGAGTCTGAGATCTTGGATAGTACAACTTATCCAAACACATTAACATTTCATGAGCAAAATCTACTTATGTATTATGTTTACATACAGAATTTTATTTACATAATATAGATTCAGGGCAGGTGCTACTGCCAAGAGTTTCTGTCAAACTTACAAAATATATTTCATTGCAGATACGGGATTATATATACATATATGTGAATATAATGTATATATTTACATGTATACATATACACACATGCCTATATGCAGTTCTTATAGCCAACCAAAGATGTTAGAGTTAGTAGGTTCATTATTAAATAATTAGATTTAATGTCCACCTTCATTTTGATATTTTGCTTGGCTGTGTGAAGGGCACTATTTTCCATCAAGGTGCAGTGTGATAACTTCTGTAATTTGAAGACATAATTGTGTTTTCTTTTTCTTAGCAGTTCTATGATGTCAGTAGGGAATGGAAACAACTATTAAGAACTTTCCAAAAGCATAGACTTTACAAATAAACAGAGTCAAATTTGAATCCCAGCTCCACCATTAGCTGGCACAATAATGAAATGTCAGGAGCAGTGAATGCAGATCAAACTTGGATTCAAATAGATTGCAAATTGTTAGAGGCTGGTTAGTAGTTCACATGGGGAAGGGGAAAGCAGTAGCCACTGTAGGCACAGGGAAGCTGTTAGATGCTGATATTTTATTTCCTGATTTTGATGGTTATTGCATGATTGTGTTCCCTTTATGATTATTGATCAGGGTATACAATTATGATGATTGCATCTTTCTGTATGTTCTCCTTCTGTAGATAATATTTAAATGTTTAATAGTAAAGGGGTACCTGGGTGGCTTAGTCAAATAAGCCTCCAGCTCCTGATTTTGGCTCAGGTTGTGATCTCCTGATGGGATTGAGCCCTGCATTGGGCTCTGTGCTAAAAGTGAAAGCCTGCTTGGGATTCTCTCTCTCCCCGTCTCTGCCCCTCCCCTGCACTTGTGCAGGTGTGCACGTGCGTGCCCTTTCTCTGTTATATAAATAAATAACCACTGAATAAAAGTTTATTAGTCAAAAAATAAAAATTAGTGGGGCGCCTGGGTGGCGCAGTCGGTTAAGCGTCCGACTTCAGCCAGGTCACGATCTCGTGGTCCGTGAGTTCGAGCCCCGCGTCGGGCTCTGGGCTGAAGGCTCAGAGCCTGGAGCCTGTTTCTGATTCTGTGTCTCCCTCTCTCTCTGCCCCTCCCCCGTTCATGCTCTGTGTCTCTCTGTCCCAAAAATAAATAAACGTTGAAAAAAAAAATTAAAAAAAAAAATTAGAATACATCCTAAAAAGTAGTGGCAATTAACTTCCTATAATCCTCAGATTCAATGTACAAAATATTTCATAAAACTCATGTATAAAATAAAAAATATTTAATATCACATATACTATTAAAATTAGATATAAAAGATAAGAGGTTTAGTGGTCATCAATAAGATGATATATATCTAGGCATTAGGAAGTGCTGTTTAGAGGTCAATATGCAGATCGAATCAAATATTCCTTGATTAGAAGATTTTTCCTGGTAATTCTGGAATTCTCGGACCTGGGAGTGAGTATTTGTAATGAAAAACTAAATACAGCTGTGGAAATGGTTTAGTATTTTTATTACATATATTTAAAATAAATCAGAAGAAAACTTGTAAGCATCACTTTTTTTTTCCCCTACTCTGAAGACTAGTGTTTTGTGAAATAAAGTTTGATAAATGTTTATTTAAACAACTGGATGGCTCAGTGGGTTAAGTGTGCAGCTCTTGATTTCAGCTCAGGTCATGACCTCACAGTTAATGGGAATGAGCCCCATGGCTGGCTCTGCACTGACAGTGAGGAGCCTGCTTGGGATTCCCTCTCTCCTTCTCTCTCTACCCCTTTCCTGCTTGTACACTCTCTTGTACATCCTCTCTCTCAAAATAAATAAATAAACATTAAAAAATAAACAAATAAATTTTAATCTTTTGGGCAATGGGAAGCCATTTAGTATTTTAAGAATGAAAATGTCAATGTCCTCTCCAGCAGTGGAGGCTATGAAGGCTGGAATGGAAATAGACAAACAATAGACAATGGGATTGCATCAACAGTTGAGGCAAGAGATGATGGGAACCTTAATTCTGTTGACTGGCAGCTTCACTTGAGGAGAGAGAATTGACAGAAGAAATTTCAAGGTGATAAAATCTTGGTGTGGTGGATAATGCGGTCTGTGCCCAGCTGCACAGCTTGTCTCAGCTGCAGAGACCTTGTCCATATCCAGTGACTGATGAGGAATAGGTCCAGGTGCATGTACTTGTGACCTGTGTATTCCCTCAGCACCACATGCCCAGACAGGGCCTAGTGCTTGTTTTAATGCTCTACTGTCAGCCACTTGGAGATCCTAATTTAAAAAAAAAATTAAAAAAAAAATTTTTTTAATGTTTATTTATTTTGAGAGAGAGAGAGAGAGAGCGAGTGAGCATGAGCAGGGGGGAGGGGCAGAGAGAGGGAGACACAGAATCCAAAGCAGGCTCCAGGCTCTGAGCTGTCAGCACAGAGCCTGACATGGGGCTTGAACTCATGAAATGTGAGATCATGACCTAAGCTGAAGTCCAATCAATGCTTAACCAACCGAGCCATCCAGGCGCCCCTGGAAATCCTAATTTTTAAACAGTGAGTCTTGCATTTTTAATTTTGCACTGCATCGGACAAATCGTGTAGCTGGTGTGAATGTGGGATATAAAGGCCCTGCCATCCAAGCCCATCTCAAGGTAACTCTGAAGTCATTTCTAGTTTCAGAGCTCCCTATTGAACATAGGGAAACTGAAGGACCCCATAAAAACCTGCTTTTTGCTCCTTTCCCTGCTTCTGTTCTTGCTAGGAGCTGCACCCCACTTTACACATGAGTGAGAATACAAATAGTGTATGTCCTCCTTGTAAGGGACAAGGAGTTAATGATTTCTCTAGTATAGATAATATCTAGGAAAGGACCAGGTGAGAATGACCAGATGAAGCTATCATATGCATATTCCAGACGGCCAGCACTAGACATCTCGACACCAAGACCCCCTGGCTCCAAGGAATAATACCTGAGCCCTTGTCTTTGTTCTAACTTGTTCCTGGATGCCTGAGAGGACACGTCACGTACACCAGACCACAATTCGCAGTAAAAACCCCAGACCCTGAACAAAGATGAGACTTTCTCCTTGGGGAGGGAAAATATAATGAGAAGTCATTGAGTTTAAAATTTTAGTTTTGTACTTTTTTTTTTTTTTTTTGAGAAAGGGAGAGCATGTGTGTGCATGCACGCGCACACACACACACACACACACACATACATGCAAGTGCATGAGTGCGGGAGGGGCAGAGGAGAGGGAGAGAATTTTCTTTTTACTTTAAAAAAATTTTTTTTTCCAAAGAAAAACAAGAATAGCCAATTGGAAACCTACTTATTCTTCAACTCCAGTTTTGTTCTTTACATTTAGAAGTGACTTACTGATTTACAATTTTAAACAACTCTTCCTCTTTCCCCTTTAAATGTTTACCATCTACTGGTGCAGAATCCTTCCAAGGAGATTGCTCCAGCATATTATCTCCAGGTCCTCGCTTTGCTCCTTTTACCAAAAAATGCAAAACAAATTCCATTGTGCATCTTAAGGGCTTCAACCATCAAAAATAGGAAAAAAAAATCTTTGGAATAGTCAATTAAGTTGAATTAAAAAAAAAATCTGCACAAATGCGGCTTGGTTGGGGCAGGAATCTACTCCTAAATTCCTGGTAATCTGATCTTACTCCATGAATCCTTGTAATTCATCCTCCCTATCCTATCCACATTATGATTTGATTCCAATGATCCAGCTGAGAGGGAGAGAATCTTGAAGCTGGCTTCCCACCCAGCACAGAGCCTAATGCTGGGCTTGATCTCATGATTATGAGATAATAATCTGAACTGAAATCAAGAGTCCAATGCTTAACTGACTGAGCCACCTAGGTGCCCCTCAGTTTTGTACTTTTAATTTTAATGTGACCTAGGGCCATCCAGGAGGAGATGACCACTTGTAAGATATTAATCTGGATTTCTGCAGAGATTTGGGTTGGGGTCATGCACTGATTCCAAGGAGTGAATGCCATTGTCCAAGAATAGTATATAAAGAGAGGGCTAAGAAGAGACAACCGTTATCTAAGAGTTCAGTAAAAAGATTCAGGGCGGGGCGCCTGGGTGGCGCAGTCGGTTAAGCATCCGACTTCAGCCAGGTCACGATCTCGCGGTCCGTGAGTTCGAGCCCCGCATCAGGCTCTGGGCTGATGGCTCAGAGCCTGGAGCCTGTTTCCGATTCTGTGTCTCCCTCTCTCTCTGCCCCTCCCCCGTTCATGCTCTGTCTCTCTCTGTCCCAAAAATAAATAAACGTTGAAAAAAAAAATTAAAAAAAAAAAAAAGATTCAGGGAAAGAATGATGAAAGAGCAAACTGGGAGAATTACAGAGAACCAGGAGAGAACGAATGTGAGTGAAAGTATGACAGAACAGAGTTGACATGTGTGGTATTTAGAGATAAGAAAGGGGAAACCAGTGACTCAAGGCCGTTTCATCCTGAGTGTGGCTATGAAAGAAAGACAAGACATTGGGACAACTGGTAGGGATACAAGATCAAAGAAAATAATTTTTTTGATGTTTCTGATTTTAAAGACAGAAGACAATTGAGAATGTGATAACAAGGGTATACCCTCTTTATTTTTGCCTTCAAAAATTATTTCATTTTCCTTTATTTCATTTGACCTGACCCATCCCTCTATAGTTGCTTCAACAAATATTTATTGAGTACTATCATGATTGTTTAGGCACATCAGATGCTGAAGACGTAACAGTGAACAATACAGATAAAAATCCTTGTCATTACAGAGCATGTATTCTAGTGTGATGAGACCAAAAATAAGCCAAATAAGGTAATGTTTATAGTATATTACAGCTGGTATATGATGTGAAGAAAGATAAAGTAGGAAAAAAGGATCAGAGAGGGTGGAGGGAATTGCAATCAGGTTACCTACCTCTATATAGTTCTGACACAAGGATGTTTGGTGAGGTGTAAATAGAGACTGAAATCCAGCCAGTTTGCTGGGGACAAAAGTGCCTTTTCCTGACTAATTGTGGTGCAGTTTCAGGAGGCTGAAGGTGGTGACTAAACTATTTGCCTTTAAATTTTTTTTTTT
>NW_024412403.1:56995444-57058989 GCF_014898765.1 Herpailurus yagouaroundi
CCCCTAAACTATTTGCCTTTAAATGGGGCAACCTTTGAAAGGTGTTTCTGGGACATTTTGAGTTCTTGAGCTTTTGAATCCTTTGGATATAAGTCTTTATGTAAGTTTTACAAACCCCATACTATAACTAAACCTTTCTTGTTCATGAAAAGTTCAGGTATTATAGAAATAAAATCTTTTTATTTTTTTTATTTTAGAGACAGAGAGAGAGCATGGGGGAGGGGGAGAGAATCTTAAGCAGGCTCCACACTCAGCACAGAGCTTCATGCTCCATGTGGAGCTCGATCCCATGACTCTGGAATCATGACCTGAGCTGAAATCAAGAGGTGGATGCTCAACAGACTGAGCCATCCAGGTGCCCCTAGAATTAGAATCTTATTCAGGTCCACAACATTCCATCAGTTGTATTCATCTTATCTACATGGCCGGTAGGCTGTCATAGATGTGTGTGTGGGTTTGATGAGATTTCATCTTCACAGAGTCAGGCCGCGCATTCCCCCATTCTTGATTCCCCCATTGTTGATATTTTTGCAGTGATTATGTGAAGATTAAATCCGGTATCTTTTTGGGACTCAGAAGCAAAGTTGAATAGTCTATAATTCACAGGGTTCTCTCAATTTTTTCATTAAAAAGGAACATAGCTTTTACCCTTTTTAATCATAGCACATATGTCCCATCTTCCAGTGTTTCTTAGTAAGAGCTAATGGCTTGGCAGCGTGGGCTAATTTTTTGAGTATTTTGAGTTGGATGCCAATTGGCCCTTTCCATCTAAAGTACATTTCAACATTTTCTCCCCAAGACAAGTCAGTTTTTACTTGTCTGCCACTCTTGGTACAGATGGTACCTATTATGTGTATTAAACTGCAGTTATTTTTTTTAAGTTTAAGTTTTAAAAAATTCTAGTCTACTTAGAGATATCAGTTATGGACTATGCCAAAAAAGGACATTTTCACTACCCTTCTATTAATGATATCATTAATAACATTTTCTTTTTACCTTACATTGTCCTTGCAACTTCTTATTTTCTTTAGGTCAACTGATTTTGCCCTGTAAGTCTCCATACTTTTTTTTTCCCTTTTTTTTTTTTTATGAAAGGGGGGGGGGGAGAGAGAGAGAGAGAGAGAGAGAGAGAGAATGAGTTGGTGAGGGGCAGTGGGAGAGGAAAAGAGAGAATCTTAAGCAGGTCCACACCCTACATGAAGCCCAACACTTGGCTTGACTTGGGGCTTGATTTCATGACCTGAGCTAAAAATAAGAGTCAGACACACTACCAACTGAGCCACCCAGACACCCCACCATACTTCTCTTAAATATTTAATTTTTTTTAACATTTATTCATTTTTGAGAGTGAGAGAGACAGAGCATGAGTGGGAGAGGGGCAGAGAGAGTAGGGCACACAGAATCAAAAGCAGGCTCCAGGCACTGAGCTGTGAGCACAGAGCCCAACTCAGGGCTTGAACTCACAAACTGCGAGATCATGACCTGAGCTGAAGTCAGATGCTTGACCAACTGAGCCACCCAGGCGCCTCATACTTCTCTAAGTATGAGAGATAAGACCTGCGGTTAGTCTCAGGATTATAGAAAAAAATCCAATTTAGAGTTGGTAAAGGAAAAGACGGAGAAGAACACTGACTTGTGTGAGTGATCATTCCAACATTCTTTGTTTTAATTAAAAAAAATTTTTTTTTCAACGTTTATTTATTTTTGGGACAGAGAGAGACAGAGCATGAGCGGGGGAGGGGCAGAGAGAGAGGGAGACACAGAATCAGAAACAGGCTCCAGGCTCTGAGCCATCAGCCCAGAGCCCGACGCGGGGCTCGAACTCACGGACCGCGAGATCGTGACCTGGCTGAAGTCAGACGCTTAACCGACTGCGCCACCCAGGCGCCCCTCTTTGTTTTAATTTTAATGTTTATTTATTTTTGAGAGAGAGAGGGAGGGGGAGGCAGAGAGAGAGGGAGACATAGAATCTAAAGCAGCCTCCAGGCTGTGAGCTGTGAGCACAAAGTCCAACGCGGGGCTTGAACTCACAAACTGTGAGATCATGACCTGAGGTGAAGTCGGAGGCTTAACTGACTGAGCCACCCAGGTGCCCACAACCACTCTTTGTAGTAAGAAAGTTAAGCACTAATTAGAATGATTGAGCCTCATTGTCTTTTCCCTTTTGTTCCATTTCTCTCTGCTTCTGTCTCTCCCCACCACCTTGGGTGATCATCCCCTATGACTTTCCTTGAGTTAAAGCCAGACAACCAGTCACTGTAAGAATCCTTCTCAGTGAAAGCCCACATTCCTTCTCTTGAGACTGTGTTCACTTGCCTTTAGATTTGTTTCCTGTATATCTTCCATCTCAGTTGCACTCTCTTTGTATCTGTTGGCTAGGGGATGCAGTTCTTCCTCAGCACAGTCTCAATGCAAGACAATTGAGCTGAAAACAAAAAGAAGAGGCTGACCATGATGAAAGTATTCCATATTCATTCTGAATTCCTTTAAACCTCAGGCACACGTGCTGACACTCATGACAATATGGATTTATAAGAAAAGGAGAAAAAAGGTCTCTTCTTCCTTCCTTGCTAAATGGTATCACATATGACCATGAGAGACTGACTATACAAATGGACAATGGCTGAACCATATATATAAATAGAGCTCTCACAACCTATAGCAACTTTCCCAGGAAATCAACTCCCTTATCCATAATAAATAGCCCAGGAAGCCAGCTTGCTAGAAGTTGTGGGGGCCCCCTTGGAACTCCAGAGTTGATACGAAGATTATTTTAAGCTGAAGGCATTTGAGATTCAACAGATTTAGAAAGAAGTCTTTTTGGAGCTTCCTTTATCTGACTAAAAAAAAGCAACTTCTGGGAAATGAGGCTACTGATTGGGACTCTAAGAGGTAAGATCTCTGGGTAAATGAGGGGAATAAAGACGAAGATGTTGTGGTGATTGAAAGTGAAACGGGGGTGCTTGGTTGAGCATCTGACTCTTGACTTCAGCTCAGGTCATGATCTCACAGTTTGTGAGTTTGAGTCCTGTGTTGGGCTCAGCACTGACAGCATAGAACCTGCTTGGGATTCTCTCTCCCTTTCTCTGCTCCTCCTTCATGTGTGTTGAATAACTTAAATACACTTAAAATAACTTAAATAAACTTAAAAAAAAAAAAAAAAAGAAATGGACAAAACATCCTGTGCCCTCTGACCCCTGATACAAAGAAAAAGTGAAAGCACAGTAACCACAACCCCAGCCAGTAGGGCAGCCTCTAATTCAGGAAACATTCATGTTGAGAGGATATACTCCCCCCTGTGCTTATTGATATAGCTGCCAAGTTTCAGCAAAAGGCCAGGGAAAGCATCCAGGCATGGTTAGTGTGGCTATGGGGTATGGGCATGATGGCATTTCTCTGTCCAGGCAGGATTCATCATATACCCTTCCCTCCAGTAGCACCTGCATGTGTGTGTGCAAGGTACTCATTTCCTTACAGAAGGGATTATTCTAGCCTTCAAGGAGGATTGGCTCAATGAGGGGGAACTTCCTGGGCATGTAAGACCCTGGGAATCTGTAGAGAAGGTATAACAAATTTGTAGAGAGTTGGGAATAAGATAGGCCATCTACACTCCTATCTTGAAGGCCCTGATCTAGATACATTCATTGCAGGGATGAAAGCCAAGATACTCCAGTCTGCCCACAGTACCTGGTATGAGATGCTGATATCTATGCTGAGCCAATCATGGGACAAGCCATTTGTGATGCTGGGAAATCCAGCTATCCTAATCAGCTGTAAAGCTTCCAGTACAAGGAGCCCAGAAGCAAATGTGGTTTGACTTCATTGCTGCCCACACCTCACCCCCACCTGGAAAGATAGACCCGCAATCCCTGTGTCCATCAGCCTATGGAAAGCTTAAAACCTGAACAACAGTTCAGACCTGTCTATCTGCCTGATCATCCCAGATGCCTCTCCTGTTCCTGCAGAGGCCTCAGGGATACAATCCTATTTGGGATGGGTTCCTCCCACATCCTGGGTGTGGGATGCAGGGTTGCCTCCAGGTGAGGGCCAATGGAGGGGCTCAGAGGCCTCGTGTTGAGCTCACTGTTCACTCGTCTCCCACAAACAAACAAAAGGTGACAGCTCTGGTGGATACTGGAGCCACGTGTACTCTAATACATGGTAACTAACCCTCAGAAATATTCTGGCCCCCTCAGCGCCATCTGTGGGCTGTGGAGGGCAATTGGTTATAGTCAGGAAGGGCCCTTTGACCCTGCAAATTGGGTGTTCTCCCCTGTGAGAATATGAGGTTTTATCTTTCTAAAACCAAAGAACATATTGGGCATTGATATCCAACAAGACCAAGCTCTGCAAACCTTTGTCGTTGAATTCTACCTTTGTGTTAGAGTAATCAAACCAGTGCTGAGGGGAGATGCCAACTGGGAACCAGTAAGTCTACTGCCCCCACAAAAAATGTCAAGGGTCAAACAAATATAAATTTGCTTGGGGCGGGGCATAAGGAAATGGGAGAAACTACCCAAGAACCGCACTGAGTGGGTATTTTACGCCCTGCTCGTAGTGTTTTCGGCAGCTTGGAATGGCCGGTAAGAAAGCCAGACGGCTCATGACAGATTGTGGACTACTGAGAATCGAACACGGATTGGCCCTGTGGCTTGGACAATGGGGTGAGGGATGGTGAGGGATGAATGATCATGAAGAAGCCCTTGTGAGGTCACGATATGTGCGAAGAAGTTTGGGTTTACCTGCAAGAGCCTGAAGCAGTCATCATTGTCTGCTGAATGAGCACCTCCACGCCAATAAAACCCATTGCTTATCCCTCCGGGCACACTGCGAAAGGGGCGGAAGGGGCGGGCCTGTAAGATCGGTAAGAGCCAGTCGTGAGGAATAGAGTTTTGCAGGAGGTCATCAAATGGATGTGACCCCCGGTTGACCCTTGAGGCCAGCGAGAGGATCGGGGGCTCCTCCCCTAGGCCGTCCTGGGAAGGCACGTTCTGCACGTTCCGCGGATTGTTCCCGGGCCAGCGCCATATTCAGGGACGCGAACCGGTGCGAGTAATGCGTTGCCGAGACCATCTGGACGGTACACTTAACCCAGATAAGGCCTCTGTATAAACTTTGGAGTTTCTGGCAGGCGGGTGTGGAGATCTATGCGCCTTGCAGCTTCTCCAGAGAAGCCTCGCATGTAAGTTCCCTTGCTTGTTAAACGTGCCACATACCGCCTCTTTCTTCGGTATGTCCTTTCTCTCCGTGTGCAGGGCCAGTTTCAGATTCCTCCGCCGGGAAGCCCCGGAGTTGGGAAGCCCCGGAGTTTGCAAACCTACATACCTTCGCTCTAGCAAGCTCTGAAAGTAAAGCATTTGCTTTTCTCATTTGGTTCTTCTTGGTTTATATCCACAGTCATGCATTTCCTTCATGGTATTTAGAAGTCTCTTTGGAATAACTTGCAAAGTGAAATAAAGATAAATATTTATTGACTATGATATTTTCTATATATTTTCTGTTTCTTTAAGTTCTCTACTGAGGTTTTAAAATTCTGTCTGATGCAGGTGGTACAGAAATCTTATTTGAAGCAAATCAACTAATCCTGAAGATGAGGGAGAAATCAATATGAGGTAGCTGCAGATACACCCACTGTTCTCTAAGCTCTTGAAAAGCCTCAAACAGCACAGATCTTTGCATTTTAATAAACAAAAATTTACACACTGATGTTAGTTGTAAAAGAGACAAGAAAATTCAAGTATAAAAAGCCCAGGACTATGAAAACAAAGTGTTTTTGTTCAAGAAAAAAGCTCTGCAGAAATTTTTTGAAGTTTTAAATTTGAAGTATCCTTTGTCAATAGTGCTCCACCCCCACCACCATCACCAAAAAGGAACGGGGAGTGAATCCTGCAGGCTAGCTAAGGCTGGAGCAGTGAAAATGTCATTAGAGTGTACACAGATTAAGGTTTATTCTAGTGCTCTACACGATGACATTTGGGAACACTGAGCCTTGCCCTCTACTACTCAAAAGTGGGCTGGTGCAGGTGGAGGTGGACTCTGGAGTGGGAGGGGGGAGAGGAACTGGAATACGTCAGAGCTATTATACTTGATCTTATCATTAATAGTGTTCAGTGGTGGGAACCCGAGGCAAATTTAGAAGTAACCGGTGCCATTCGTCTCTGGGAATGCTGTAAAGGAAATTGATAAATATGGTAAACTGCTAACTTTTGTGGGGGGGTGGGGGCCCATAATGATCACTTGAGTCTAATCACTAGTTATAATCCTGTAGGACTCTGATTTACTTTTATTCCTGGATATCTAGTCATATCTCCTTTGCTATTAGTACTTCTGTGAGTTTTGGAACTATAACACATTTAAATATAACTAAATATATTCAAAAACATTATTAATACAGGCTTCATTTTTTTTTCCTTCCAGAATAGTGTTTTTAAAAAAAGGCAAAACTCAACACATATAGTGGGAAAAGCATGGGCTTTGAAGCCATGGAGACTTAGGGTTGACTTCCACATTACCTGCATATAATGATTAGTATATGGTTTTGGGGTTGCTTAGACTTGCATTTCTGTGTGACCAAGTTCAGAGCCTCTGTACACCCATTTTTATAATTTTATTTTATTTTTATTTTTACTTTTAAGTAGGCTTTATACCCAGTGCGGGAGCCCAACGTGGGGCTTGAACTCATGACCCAGAGATCAAGACTTGAACTGAGATCATGAGTTGGATGCTTAACCAACTGAGCCACCCAGACACCCCTATAGTCTTTTAAATTGATATAAAAATATCTGCTAAAGGTTTTGGTAAAAATTAATTGGAAAGCACATTGAATTGCTCAAGCAGACTGTAAAAGAGAAACCTAGTTTGTTTATCTTTCCCTCTACCTCCACCTTTTGGTCTTAAAAATGCCAGGCTGGGGTGCCTGGGTGGCTCAGTTGGTTAAGCGTCCGACTCTTGGTTTTGGCTCAGGTCATGATCTCTCAGTTCGTGAGATCAAGCCCCGTGTTGGGCGCTGTGCTGACAGTGCAGAACCTGCTTGGTTTCTCTCTCTCCCTCTTTTTCTCTGCCCCTCCCACATGTGCTGTCTCTCTCAAAAATACGTATATGAACTTTAAAAAAAATGCCAGGCTAACTTTTTTTTTTAATGGTTATGTATTTTTGAGAGAAAGAACGTGAGCAGGGGAGGGGCAGACAGAGAGAGAGAGGGAGACACCGAATCCGAAGCAGGCTCCAGGCTCTGAGCTGTCAGCACAGAGCCCAGTGCGGGGGCCCAAGACCATGAACCGGGAGATCATGACCTGAGCCAAAGTCGGAGTCTCAACCGACTGAGCCACCCAGGCGCACCAATACTAGAGGCCAACTTTCAAACCAGATCTGATGCATTGAAGCTCCTGATACCAGCTGTCTCCACTAGAATTATGCTCTCATGATCACTTATGCTTTGGGAAACTAAAAGTTACTTTTTGTGGTTTGGTCCTTTTTTTACTGCTACTTTCTGGTCATTTCTCCTGACTGGCAGGATTGGGAGAGCTGGGAACACCTGCCTATATGCCTCATCTGTCTAATCCACTGGTCAAAATATGAGCTTGCTCATGCTAGTTATTCCAAGAAACAACAAAATTGCTTTGTGTTTTATGATCCCCGCCCCTACACACACCCACCTGACCACAGGATGCTTCTGTCATACTTACAAAACTAAGTAGGCTATGAGTTTCCAGCTTTCTTACGAGATAAAGCTAATTAAGCAAAAGCAATAGCGAAAGCAGCCTGTTTAATTTTTTTCAGAAGTTATCTCTTAATTAAAACCATTCCCATTTTCTAGATAGATGAGTTTAACCTGTTGATGAACATGTGTGCCTGCTTTTAAAGGTACGGGAATTATCATTGTAAGCACTTGCTCCATTTCTTTGGTGTTAAAGCACAACAAGTTATCTGCTTTATCACAACATGAAGTTGAGTACACTCCAGCTAGCACAGGCACTCTCAGTGAAGGGTTTCAGCTTGAATCATGACTCCCTCAGGTTCAATTCTTTAGGTATTAGCAGCTTAGATGTGCGTGTACAGAAAGAGGCTTTGTTTGGGGCTTGCAAATGAGTAAATCATTCGGCATCTTTAAAATGTCCAGAATACTTGAATGAGTGCAACTGCACTGAACTTGCTCAAAATATTACTTGTACCCTAAGTAACAACAACAGCTTGCAGAGACTCTAATGGTCCGTCTTTAATTTTGTTGCTGACACCTGGCAACATTTGGAACTATAAATAGAGTAGCAGGGAAGAAGGAAGAAAGCCAAAGAGATTTTCTGTTCTGTCTCAGTGTGTAGGAAGGAGAAGGTCTTTAAAGAAAGAAGGAAAGAATCACATGTGGAAAAGAATTCTATTGAGAATTCAAATTCTGTTGAGAATAGAAAAGTTCATTCAATTGAGATGTGGGCAGCCCCAGGGTCTAGTAGTGTAAATTGTAGTTAAAATACCCTGCATTCTGGTTGGGTTTGCAAGACTCCTCATGATTATGGGTGAAGTCGCAGGAAGCTGCTTAATCTTTCCAGGATTAAAACCCAATTGTAAAGCCCCAGAACTCTAGACTATAAAACTAGAGGGCAGGACAATTGTCTCCTCTACGAAGTTTTTCCATTCCCATTTATCCACTACGAGAGATGGCAGAGGGAGCAGAAAAAGAGGCAGTGGTAGAGCAAAAATGGGAGGGAGAGGATTCCCGAATGGTTTTGATTAGGTCCTGGGAAAGGATCTAATTAGTAGTGTCAGCAATGTAACCTCCAGCCAGAGAACATTCTAGAAACTCCGGTAAATAGACTGTTAAGCTTATTACCAGGTGAATAGAAATTGAATCTCTCCCTGTGTCTTAATGTGGATTGGCTTCTCTCTTAGGTATTCCTCTTTGAGAAATCCAGGATTATATGGAGGCGGAAAGCATCACTTTTGGCAGACTCATAGTCTTTTAGCCGGTGTGAGGGTGTAAAGAGCATAGACTGAAAAGGTTAAGCAGCCAGGGTTCCAACTTCACCCCTGCTTCCACTAGCTGCACCATCTCAGGCATGTTACTTGGATTTCCTAAGACTTGGTTTCCAAAATCACCCCCCTCACAAATAACACCGGGAGGACTAAATGAGATGACCCCTGTCAGAAGCTTAGCAAAATGTGGACACTTCATCACCATTAGTTTCTTCCCTTCCTCGGGAATACAAAGAGGTACTTATTTGTTTGTCAGGTAAATTGATTTAACTCTAGTTTCTTGCATTATTATTTTAGTGTATCTATTATGCAAGAAGGAAAAAATTACAGTGCTCTCTTCCTCAGGGGAAGATTCATGCAATTTCATATTTAAGGGTAAGTTTAACCATGGACGGGTTGGAAATATTCTCTATAGCCAGTTTTCTAATCCTCATTTTGTACCAGAGGATTTGAACATAATATCCAGCTATTTTAATGGGTTTTCTAAGAGTGTGAATTGACATAATACAGGCAGCCCCTTCTTTTCATGCTAGGGTTGAAAAAGCCAGCATTTTTTTCCTGAGGATTATAGGATTACCTTTAATACTGTATTTCAACACCAGTTATAAGACCTAAGGAACTCAATAAATGTTAAATAATGATATCTAATGTGAATTTTTTTCTCAAACCAGCATATTAAACTGGGAATTCCTAAGTTTTTCTGTCTTAGCCATTTATTCTTATAGCTTAGTCCGGTAGAAAAAATATGAAGAATTCATAAAATCTTACATTTGCAAGTCATCAAACAGAACCAAAATGAACCATGATATCCCTGTTAACCGAACCTGTGACATTATCTCTTCATGCCGTCCAGCCTAAACAGGGCTCTTGTTTCTATTGACCTCAGCTTTCTTTTATTACCTTTTGATAGCAGCCTCCACACTGGTTTCCAAGTCTGTTGCCTAAAACCAAATCTTTCCCTGCTATTGACAGGCAATACATAGATTCCTTGTGTCATAACACTTAGCTGGGAAAGTTGGAGCACACCCAGACCACAACCAAACAGATTTCCCTACTGACACCTAACAAAGGCAAAAATGAAGTTTGCTGCTATATGTTATACATTTTAAATCACATTTTTGAACATGCTACATTTCTGATGTTGAGGTGCGGTTGTCTTACAATCTAGAGCATTTTACAGTAACTGTCAACCAGCATAGCAGACATGACCTCATTCCCATTGCTGGGACATGAGTCCTAGGTTGTCACTCCTTGGTGGCATGACTGCAAAACGTAGCTCCTCAAAGTTTCTGTCAGCGCACCATTTCAGGAACATTTGAGAAAGACTATAAGTCTACTTGTGGTTTGAAACTGTACACTGTTATGTTACAGTAAGGCCAGGAAAGCCACATACATCACGGCAGAGTATTCTTTTGTTCTGATGTCATAACACACAAAATTGGTGGAAAAACATAGACATCGATGAGACTGAGTTGAGAAGTGATTCAGATGAGCCAGCCTCTGAATGTGAAGTATTGGGAATACCTTGGCCAATTTATTTCACTTATATCTTCCTTTTTATATAAGCACAAGAATGATATATGATAGAAATTTATGTCTAAATAAATCTGAAAAGGCTCTTTCAGTAGTCATAAAATGAAAATTCTGAGTGATAGAAAAACATTTTGCCATATTTTAATGGGTGATATTTTTTCTTTCATTTTTTCCTAATGGTGGATAGTATAAATAGTGAGCTATAATATTGATGTTACCTTAGATTTAATGTAGTACAGTAACATTGTTCTTGAGAGTATGTGGATTCTTCTATGGATTATCTTCTTGAGGAGATTTAAAAAATTCCCCAAATTTCACATCCAGTTAGTTTAATATGCATATGTATTACATCACCAAAAGTCATTAGAATATAAAGATTATAATATTATCATTGAGTTTTTTAATGCATGACATAAAATTCCATCACTTCGATAGGCAATAATGAGAATGTATTAATTAAAAGTTATCTCTAGGTTATTCCTTTTGTGGTAAATACATTACAATTTGTCTTTATAGTTGAAAATGTGGTGTGGAAAAAAGATAAACTCTTTAGTGTTAGATTAGGGAATGTTTATCATTCAAATTTGGAAAATAACAAGAGCTGTTTTTTGAAAAAAAATGTTGTTATAAATAATAATGGTGAAGATGTTAAAGAGCCGAAAAAAATGTAATTGTATTTTCAAAATGGAATTTGCTGGAAAGGATGTGCAATTACAATGATTCTTAAGATGTGTTCTACAAATCATCTTATATAAGAAATAGGAATTTTTTTGTGTGTGTGTGCAAAAAGGTGATTTTATTAAAGCATGGGAACAGGACCTGTGGGCAGGAAGAGCTGCACTGAAATAGGAAAATATTTTTAATATATTAAGTAGAAAAAAAACAGACTACAAGATAAAATGCAAAGTATGTCTCCTTTCCCCTCCCCAAGATACCAAAACTCCTCGGTTTCAAGTGGCTTATACTCTACACAAAACAATTTCTTCCTGAGTACAGATTCTCTTGAATGTTATGAAGCCTATAATTAACATTTGATAGCATGGATAGAATGGATAACATTCACAAAATATTTGTTGGTTACTGTTCAAGTTCCTTGGGGACAAAGTAGTAAAGTCTTGCCATTGCAGAGCTTAGATTCTAATGGGGTAGATAATAAATAAGAGAAGTAAATTTTTTTTTTAATTTTTTTTTTAATGTTTATTTATTTTTGAGACAGAGAGAGACAGAGCATGAACAGGGGAGGGGCAGAGAGAGAGGGAGACACAGAATCTGAAACAGGCTCCAGGCTCTGAGCTGTCAGCACAGAGCCCGACGCGGGGCTCAAACTCATGGACCGCGAGATCATGACCTGAGCCTAAGTCGGACGATTAACCGACCGAGCCACCCAGGCGCCCCAAGAGAAGTAAATTTTATTGTACGATAACTAATAAATGCCAATGGGAAAACTAAAGAGGGGTGGAGGATTGGAAGTTTTGGGAAGAGTTCCGAGTTTTAGATTGGGTGGCCAACGTGGTCTTCTCTAAGACATAGGAGCAGAGCCCTGCAGAAAGGGAGGAATCTCCCCATGTGGCTATCTGAGAGAAGCATGTTCTAAGCAGAGAGAACAGACAAGAACAGAGCAGTGCCTGGTGTGTTCTGTGAATGGGAAAAGGTAGAGGAGTTGGCATAGGTGAACAAGTTCAAGTGTGTTAGACGAGGTTAGAGGAGTAAACTAGGCAGAGCAGATCGTATGGGTGTTGTAGGCCAGAGAACGGACTTTGGCCCTTTCCTGTGAGTGAGATTTACCCTGGTCTGACTGGTATTTTATGTAGATGTTCTACCTGTTTTGTTGAGAATAGAAGAGAAACAGAATAGAAGAGAAACAGGCCGATGGGCAGGTTTGTAAAAATCCACGTGAGACGATAGTGATTTAAACTCCACAGTACAAAGAGGTGTTAAAAATAAATCCAGATTCTAGAGATATTTTGAAGAGTGTGCTATCATGACTTACTTAACTGGATGTAAGGTGAGAAGAAGATGAATTTGATGCTTACTCTCAAGATTTCTGGCCTGAGCAACTGAATTAGAGCCCACCATTTTTCAAGGATAACAATGGGAACATTGTAAAAGGAGTAGAATTGGGGGAAGTGGGTGTGGAATATTAGGAATGAAAATTTTAGATTTGTTAAATTTGAGATGCCTTTGAACATCTACAGAGAGGTATCTTCAGATAGGCAGGCAGTTTGTACAGAAGTGTGGAATTAAGGCTGAGATATTAACGTGGGAGTCATTAGCATATAGATGATATTTAAAGCCATGAAACTGAGTGATATCAAAAAGGAGTAGAACTTGGTGTCCTGAGAGCCAGGTCAGAAAGCATTTCATGGAGAGAGGCATCAAGTGAAGTCAGATAAACTCAGAGGACTGAGAATTGACCACTGGATTTAGCCATGCAAAGGTCACCACTGGCCTGGTTGGAACAGTTTGGTGTGGGGTTCGCCTGAACAGAGTGGGATCTAGAGAGAATGTGAGGAATAGGAGACATGGGTATAGACGATGATTTCTAGCAATTTTCCCATAAAAAAAGAAAAAGGAAAAAGGAGAGAAATGGAGCCGTAGAGCAGAAGTCATTTCACTTTTGTGTTTTAGATGATAGAAAAACAGTGTTGATGGAATTATCCAGTGGAAAGAGGGGAGAAAAAATTGGAGAATGGAGATTTACTGAACCTGACACAGATTCTAGTGAGGAAGTAAAGAAATTGATTTTAGCGAGGAGTTGCTAAAAATGCATTTTCCAGGCATTCCAAATCATATTTTATGCCATTCTCTACTGCTCTTGTCTTTCCTGGAGTCTATCTTTCATTTATAGGATTTCACTAATTTGTCTCTGTAGCGAAGTGTTTCTTCTCTATCTCAGCTCATGAATTCATAGAGATCTCTCCTTTCTTTGAATTCATTACTCTTCTAATCTGTTCCGTTAAGTTGATTATTAGTCATTTTTTATGCACAGCTGTCCTTCTCATTAAAGTGTAAGCCCCTGGACAGTAGTGATCATATCCTGCCTATGGTAACTGCCCAGTAAAAGCTGCTTGACTTGGCCTCTACCACTTTCACTGGAAATGATGTCCTCCCTTATAACTCCCTAAGGGGAAGAACCTAGTGTTATTCTCCATGTAAAAATCCTTCATGTAGAAACAAGTATTATTAAACTGCTTCTTAGTTTCATCTTTTCCACTTTTTATTTACTTATTTATTTTTTATTTATTTAAAAATTTTTTTTAATGTTTATTTATTTTTGAGACAGAGAGAGACAGAGCATGAATGGGGGAGGGTCAGAGAGAGGGAGACACAGAATCCGAAATGGGCTCCAGGCTCTGAGCTGCCAGCACAGAGCCCGACGTGGGGCTCGAACTCACGGACTGCGAGATCATGACCTGAGCCGAAGTTGGCCGCTTAACCGACTGAGCCACCCAGGCGCTCCTACTTATTTATTTTTTTAAAAAATTATTTATTTAAGGTAATCTGTATGCTCAACACGGGGCTGGAGCTCACAACCCCGAGATCAAGAGTTACACACTCTTCTGACTGAGCCAGCCAGGTACCCCATCTTTTCCACTCTTTTTTTTTTTTTTTTTAATTTATTTTGAGAGAGAGAGAGTAAAGGAGGGAGGGAGAAAATCTAAGGTAGGCTACATACAGTGGAGAGGCTGATGGAGGGCTCGAACTCCTGAACCCTGAGACCTTAACCTGAGCCAAAACCAAGAGTCCGACGCTTAACTGACTGAGCCACCCAGGCGCCCCTCTTTTCCACTCTAATATATTTTTCCCCCAAACGTATTTTTTCTTTTGTTTGTTTTCCTTCCTCCTTTTTTTTTTTTTTTTAACTGTTGTTCTTTTATTCTTTTGCTCCTCTCTGAGTTTAATTGCAGAATCTGAGATGGTGCAGAAGGTGAGAATCCAGAACTGACTGAGCAGTAGCTGCCTTTTACCAGAGTGAGGGAAGAAGTGAGGATTGTGGTGTGTATGTGTGTGTGTGTACGTGTGTATGTACACATTCTAAGCAAAAGGAACAGCATGTGGAAAGGTACAGAGATAAAACCATAAAATTTTGTCTCATCTGCAGCTATATATTCATCCCTTAGAACAGTGCCTAGCCCTAACGTTTATTAAGTGAATATATCAATGAGTTAACTGCTCCCGTGATGATCAGTAGTTTTTACTAGTTTTCTTTCTACATCATGCCCATCTTCAGCTTATCATTTCAGTTATCATGTGACCACGACCCTGAAATGCCAATCAGTAATAATCAGAGCCAGTATTAACTGAGTAAGTAGATGAGGCAGTAGAGAGAGAAAAAGTTTATACTCAGGTGCCATATAACTGTTCAAATCTCAGCTCTGCCATTTGTAGCCGTGTGTCTTTGGGCAGGTCATTTATTCTCTTGGTGCCTCTGTTCCCTCATCTGTAAAATGGGACTAGTAATACCTGCTTCACAGGGTTGTTGTGAGGATTAAATGAATTAATATAAAATCTTTAAGGAACTAAATCTAAGTTTTAATGCAAATCTTAATCTTAACCTCATCATCTTAGATGAGTTAACTGAAGCTTGCAGAAGTTAAAGAGCTTTCCCATAGCTAACCAGCTGGTCAACAACTGGGATTCATCTTCTGTGCATAGTCTGTCTACTGCGGTGGCAGGCAAATCCCAGATAATGAGGGAAGTTTTGTGCTTAGGCCTCCTTTTAACATAAAAAAGGTGGGTGGTGCCCTCGGAACCGAGAGGCAGTGGAAATAAAGCAGCGTGGATGTTGAGGAAATGGTTGGAGAGAACAAATGTGAGAAGGAGGGAAGAAATGGAGAAGTGACTGGGGGTGAAGGGGTGATCACTGAGAAAGAAGAGGGTAGTAAGTACCCTACACTTGGAGCACAGCCTGCTCCTCGTTCTTGAACTTGTTCTTATGTGCTCTGTTTTTGAATGTCTTCAAGACCAAGTTCAGATTATGATGTCAAAATTATTTCTAGTCTCTCCTTGTAGAGTTATGACTCACTTGGACATTACATTAGTGAACAAAGCAGTATGATTGGGTTTGTTTGTAACCCCCATTTCTAGGGATTTACTATCATTTCTCTTGCAAATGATTGCATTTTTTTTTATGTTCTCTGAGAAGAGCAGAGCCATAAACTTCAAATTAATGGGTCACAGTTTACTCTTTTAAAGTTGTTACCTGCACAATATTTTGGTCATCTTCTGGAGCTATTCATTTATTCTACAGTCTAATATTCATTTTATATTATTTTCATATTCCTTTCCCTTTCCTCATGACAGTCCTAAAGGGGGAATTCTAGAAAGAACAAAAAGAAGGTGAGCAAGCTGTGGAGCAGAGAAAAAAAGTTATGTCCTTTAAAAACTAGAAAAGCCTGGGAGAAACAGGAACAGACTGGGGATATTGTGCCATGTGTAGACCATCTTGTTTCTCTCATAAGGGGGTTTGAACCTCAAGAGATGGAATGTGGGGATCATAAAAAAAGAAGCATGCAAAGGGTGCATCTTCCTTTTTTCTTGCCTGCACACCCCGCTTTGGGGTTGAATGCTCCCCAAGAGGGGCATTATAAAGCCTGGAGTAGAGAAAGTCAAGAAGTGGTTGAGATTACTCTATTGAACAACATAATATAAATAGTGACTCTATAGCATCCTTAAGCCTTTTTTTTTCTGGGTAAGAATTTGTACCTGAGTCAGTGCTGGAAGTAGTTACTGCTTTCTGTGCTGGACTGCTACCAAGATGATCTCTCTCTCTCTCTCTCTTCTTTTTTTTTTTAAAGTTTATTTTGAGAGAAAGAGACAGGGAGAGTACATTAGCTACCCAGGAACCCAAGTCTTTCAGACATTTTCCTTCTGGACTTATCTTTAAAGGAGGTACAGCTATTTATTGGCGATAAACTTTTCGAATTGACAGATCATTTTCTCTTTTTATATCTGTGGCTTTACATAAATATATGGTTTCATTTAAACAAGAGAACAGCTCTCAGAATCCTAAACTATATTATAAATTTTATTTTATTTATATTTTTTAAATTTTTTAATGTTTATTTGTTTTTGAGAGAGAGAGAGAGAGCACACGAGTGCAAGCATGAGTGGGGGAGGGGCAGAGAGAGAGGGAGACACAGATCCGAAGCAGGCTCCAGGCTCTGAGCTGTTAGCACAGAGCCCGACGTGGGGCTTGAACCCACGAGCTGTGAGATCACAACCTGACCCAAAGTC
Organism: Herpailurus yagouaroundi; assembly: GCF_014898765.1. Taxonomy (NCBI): domain Eukaryota; kingdom Metazoa; phylum Chordata; class Mammalia; order Carnivora; family Felidae; genus Herpailurus; species Herpailurus yagouaroundi. The sequence continues at coordinate 57,012,182 of NW_024412403.1, forward strand.
AGATGCTTAATTGACTGAGCCACCCAGGTGCCCCCAAACCATATATTTTTTAAAAATGTATAATATAGATGGGGCACCTGGGTGGCTCAGTTGGTTAAGCATCTGACTTCAGCTGAGGTCATGATTTCACAGCTTGTGGGTTCAGAGCCCTGCATCACATTCTGTCTGTGCTGACAACTTGGAGCCTGGAGCCTGCTTCAGATTCTGTCTCCCTCTGTCTCTCTCTGCCCCTCCCCCACTCATGCTCTGGGCCTCTCTCTCTCTCTCTCTCTCTCTCTCAAAAATAAATACATTAAAAAAAAAAAGTATATGGTTTTAAGTTCCTGGCACTTAACTCACTCTGGGTCATTTCTAGAGAGTTTTGGGTGCTCTCAGAGGTTAGGCATTTCTGGGATTCAAAAAGCATAGTATTTCTGTTGTTTGTCATATTTAGAGTTTTAACAGCAATGTGTTCATTACTACTGTATTCTACATGTTAGATTCTAGGTTCTAATTTCTAGGTTATAAGCAACCAAGAAAATGATGACATTGGAGCTCCTGTATGAATAAGTTTTTATGTACCTTGTATATCAGGGAATAGCTAGTGAGTCAGCCATGACTTGGGGTCTAGGTATAGTAGTTTTATAATAATTTTATTTTTATTGATTGATTGATTGGAGAGAATGTGATAGATTGATTGATAGATTGATAGAGAATGTGAGTTGAGGAGAGGGGCAGAGGAGGAGAGAGAGAGAGTCTTAACCAGGCTCCATGCTCAGCATGGAGACCCATGTGAGGCTCAATCCCAGTACCCTGGGAGTATGAAGTGAGCCAAAATCAAGAGTCAGATACCCAACCAACTGAGCCACCCAGGCTCCCTAGTCATTTTCTGATCCTGATCAGTTCTCTTACTTTTGCTACACTAGTGTCACTTCACTTTCTTAGTGCAGTAGAACAGCTCCACATGGCCATATGCCCAGCAAAACAGACAATAAATACATAACTTAGAGATATGATACCAAATGCCTAATTTTCCTACTCAGATCCTTGATCAACATCCATAATTAATCTGAATGTATCCTCTATTTAAAGGATAGAGGAGGAAAACAGTAGCTTGTGTCTGTGTGTGCGTGCGTGCACCAGCCACAAGGAAATAGACTGCTGTGCAGCATTGGGAAAACAGGTTGGGACTGATGACAGGTAAAGCCCTGGCACAGACTGTTGAGAGAAGGAGCATGTTGGCTCTCCCTCCTAAGGATCTTTAAGACTGGGACATATGCCCAGTTTTCAGAAATGAATTAGGTAAGATCTGTCAAAAAAGGCAGAGGGATGGGTCAGATTAAAAGAAGTGGCTCTTTTCTCCAAAAGAGAATCTGAAAGCCATTCCCAGGCTCATACATTCTCTCCCCAGATTACCTGACCTCACTCTTCTCTGATGTGTGTGTGAAAATTAATGATCTTTACACGTCATCTTTATTTATTTTTTACTGGGGTTAGAGTAAAGCATGTTTGTCAGAACGGAGTGAAAGTTTTACTTCCTTCATAAAAGAATTTTTCAAGTTTTCCTTCTTTTTCTGTGCCCTGGAACATTTTATTTTTTTTTTCTTCTTTTTTTTTTTTTTTTAATTTTTTTTTTCAACGTTTATTTATTTTTGGGACAGAGAGAGACAGAGCATGAACGGGGGAGGGGCAGAGAGAGAGGGAGACACAGAATCGGAAACAGGCTCCAGGCTCTGAGCCATCAGCCCAGAGCCCGACACGGGGCTCGAACCCACGGACCGCGAGATCGTGACCTGGCTGAAGTCGGAAGCTTAACCGACTGCGCCACCCAGGCGCCCCTAGCCCTGGAACATTTTAATAGTGTAAGAATTCTTTGAAAGTTTGATAGAATTCACCAGTAAAAACACCCTGAGCTGTTGCGGGGGGTGGGGATGGAGATGCGGGTAGTTTTCAGATACCCTTCTGATTTCTTTATGATAATTAGTCTCTTTGAGTGTTTAATTTTATTTTGGGTCAATTTTAGTAACATGCTTTAACATATTTTCTTAGCTTTTATTATAAAAAATTTGGCATATAATTGAATAGAGAACTCATTTATTTTTCTAAATTTCCTCTTTTACTGGCGTGATACACCCTTTCTCACAAACTTTTGAACTAACCACTTAATTTATACAGACCTGCCTTTGCTGGAGAACCCTAGCCATCTTCATTAGTGAAAAGAAGTATCTAGAATGAACTCAGTTTATTTGTTTTCTATTTGCTGGACAGGGAGGTGATGGCTGTTCTGCACATGTATTAGTCAGGGTCCAGTCAGGGTACAGAAACAACACCAGTTCCTGTAATAGAGAGAATTTAACACAGAGTTGTTAGCTGGTAATCAAGTTGGTAACTAGGTAAGTAAAAAGGTTAAAAAAAAAAAAAAAACCCTCTAAGATAACAGAAATCTAGCAACTGGAGAAACAGCTGTACTACTCTGTATCAATTTGGTCGGAGTACCATGACAAAATCTCACTGACTGGGAAGCTTAAACAACAGAAATTTATTTCTTCACAATTCTGGAGTCTAGAATTCTGAAATGAAAGGTGTCTGCAGGCCTCTGTCATTGACTTGTAGGTGATCATCTTTTCTCTGTCTTCATATGGTTTTCCTGTATAGCTGTCTATATCCAAATTCTTCCTTTTTATAAAGCCACCAGTGATATTGGATGGCGGGGGAGGGGAGTAGGACTTCAACATACAAATTTAAGAGGGACACAATTCATCTCATAACATATCCTGAGGATGAGGAAATCGAAAGAAGAGTTTGGAATTATTAACCATTAAAGGCCTAGAGAAAGGGCCCTGTAGAGCTAAACTCAGACCTTTTAGGAAATGGGGGAGTTGGTCTGGGGCCTGTGTCTCTGAGGTCACAAATCTAAATCACCACACAAATTAAAATGTAAGTGTAGACTTCTACTTCTGCTAAAATAGAGTAAGGACTGGTTTTGAGGACATTTTTGGTGGGAGAGTGATGAATTTGTTTACTATCTTAATTGTGATGATGGTTTCACAGACCTATACGTTTGTCAAAACTTAAAAAATTGCCATGCTGGGGTGGCTCGTTTGGTTAAGTGTCTGACTCTTCATTTTGGCTCAGGTCATGATCTCACAGTTTGTGAGATTGAACCCTGCGTTGGGCCTTGCACTGATAGCACAGAGCCTGCTTGGGATTCTCTCTCCCCCTCTTGTTCGTATGGGTGCTCTTTGTCTCTCTAAATAAATAAATAAATAAATAAATAAATAAATAAATAAATATAAATATTGAAAAAAAACATAAAATTATGGGCTTTAAATATGTGATGTATAGTTTACAGCATGCCCATTATCCTTCAGATAAACAGGTAAAAAGGCTATAACTATTAAAAAAATTTTTTTAAATGTTTATTTAGTTTTGAGAGAGAGAAAGAGACAGAGCATGAGCAGGGGAAGGGAAGAGAGATGGGGAGACACAGAATCTGAAGCAGGCTCCAGATTCCAAGCTGTCAGCACAGAGCCCGACGTGGGGCTGGAACTCATGGACTGTGAGATCATGACCTGAGCCAAAGTCAGATGCTTAACTGACTGAGCCACCCGGGTGCCTCAAGGCTATTACTATTAATAGGAGTATTTTTTTATTTTTTATTTTTTTTTAACGTTTATTTATTTTTGAGACAGAGAGAGACAGAGCATGAACAGGGGAGGGTCAGCGAGAGCGAGACACAGAATCTGAAACAGGCTCCAGGCTCTGAGCTGTCAGCACAGAGCCCGACGTGGGGCTCGAACCCACATACTGCGAGATCGTGACCTGAGCCGAAGTCGGACGCTTAACCGACTGAGCCACCCAGGCGCCCCTATTAATAGGAGTATTTAAGAGTCTCAAAACTGATCTCTATCTGCAAATTGTTATACGCCAACCTGACTTATACTTCATTTACTCTCTAAAACACTAATGTGCAGTTGGCATGTCAGTGACTTGCTTTGTTGTGAAGGTTTTCTATGCACATACCTGAAACAGGAATGCTAGCTGGCATTGGCCTTAAATTTTGTTTCGTGTGAATCTTCTCTTCCTGACAGGATTTTTGCAGCCCTTGTAGCCTTATATGATGTTTACAGGGTGAGACATTTCATTAACTCATGGCATTCTCACCAGCCAGGTCAGTGCAAAGAAGGATGGAGAAGGGAATAGTCTTGCTGAAATTAGGCTATAACTAAGTAGACACACGTACAGGAAAAGTATTCCCTACGAGGTGATGTTCTGCTCTCGCCTTTCTAGCCTTGGGTTCTCTGTAATTGTGCAGTGCCTTGTGCCTGAAAATCTTCCAGATCTCCCGTGAAATACCTGATTAAAAAAAATTTTTTTAATGGTTACTTATTTTTGAGAGAGAGAGAGAGAGAGAGAGAGAGAGAGAGAGAGAGAGAGAATGCGAGAGAATGCGAGAGAATGCGAGAGAATGCGAGTGGTGGAGGGACAGAGAGAGGGAGACACAATACAATGCAGGCTTCGGGCTCTCAGCTGTCAGCAGAGAACCCGACATGGGGCTCACACCCAGAAACCGAGAGATCATGACCTGAGCTTAACCGACTGAGCCACCCAGGCTCCCTGAAGTATTTGATTTTATAACATCCTTGTAGAAAAAAGTTACGATAATCAAGACTTGCTGAGTAAGAATGAGGTCAGCAACAGATTTTTAAAAATCTTGTTCCTTTTCTCTTTATCTCTTCTCTCTGTTAAATAATTCAAGAAATATCTAGAGAGCACTTGGGTGCTGGGCACATTTAGCTGTTATGTACTTCTAGAGGCTTGTTATTCAAATCGTGTTTGGTGGAACACAGCATCAGCATCACCTGGGAGCTTATTAGAAATGCAGAATCTTAGTCCTTCTCCAGACATGCAGAATCAGTATCTGCATTTTAACAAGATACCTCGGTGACTTGTATGTACATTTAAGAGGCACTGTTCTAGACAGTTCTCCATTGCTCTGCCATTAAATGTTGTATCGACTTTGAGAAAAGTAACTTTTATGTCATTAGCAAATGAAGGAGAGAGAAATAATAGTACAACCCACTTCCTGTGTTATTGGGAGGATTTAGTTAGATAAGCTTTCTAATTCTTTTAACACACTTGCTGGTACCTAGTCAGTGCTTTTTAAAAAAAGTTTGTCATTATTGTTGTTGTTATTACCAGTATTATTTTGTAGTCAAAATAAAAAACTCTGGTAAAACATTCCTTGTAGCAACTTTGCTTCTAGTTCATTTATTTGCTTGTAATGCTGATAGAGACATTATTCCAAGAGACAAGACAGATAAATACAACCCTTGATCCTGGATTGGATCCTGAACCAGAAAGGGAAGGAGCGAAAAGGAACGCTCAGGTTGTCATAACAAAATACCCTAGGCTGGGTGGCTTAAACGATAAACATTTATTTTCTCACAGTTCTGGGTGCTGGCAATTCAAGATCAGAGTGCCAGCACGGTGGCTTCTGGTGAGGATGCTCTTCCTGGCTTGCTGTCATCTTTCTGTATGCTCACATGGCGGATTTCTTGCTCTCTTCCTCATCTTCTAAGGCCCCTAATCTCATCACGAGGGCCCCACCCTCAGATACCACCACATGTGGTTTAGAGTTTCAACATACGAATTTGGTTGGGGAGTGAGGAAGAAGGACATAAGCATTTAGTCCACACGGGATCGGTTTTGTTGATGTTGCTATCTCTCTAAGTGACACTATTAGAGGCTGGAATTTAAGTGATGTGGATTTAGATGGTGACGAATCTCTTTCTAATGAAATGCTGCACAAACAAGTAATTTTCAGAAGAGGACTGCATGTATTTAAGGGCTTTGAACAATGACAGTGCTGTGATCCATTGGTTGAAGTGGGATGATGGCTGCTTCGGAATCTTAACTTTTCTTCGGTTTCGCCAAGGAACTTGTCAAGCTCGTGGCTGGCCGCTTGTACTCCTTAGCTGTAACAGGCTGTGGATCACATCCATCACATTCCGGCCTAGATCCCCAGAAACCAGTACAACGTTTGGCACAGGGCAGGCATTTGACACAAGTGTGTTGAATATATGAACAAATGAATGAGGCCAGAGAAGCAGGTCCCCATTTCCCCAACATTTCCATTCCCTACATTTGTCGGGGGGTGGGGGGCAGATATAACGTCAACCCTACAGAAAAAGCTGCAAGAGCAATAAAAGGAACTCCTATATGTGTATAGACTTTACCCAAAGCCACATATGTTTTTAAAATGTTTACATTTTATTGAACAATAATTTCAAATTTATGAGATTTTCAAGAAAAATAGAAATAATAATTCAAAGAACTACCCTATTCCCTTCATCCAGTTTTCCAAATTATTAACAGTTTACATTTGTCTTTTCCTCCTATATCATTATGTTCTTTCTGAAACATTTGCGATTAAGTTGCAGACGTGTTGCCAAATCACCCCTAAATACTTCAGTGTGTATTTCCTAAAGTCAGGGACATTCCTATATAGCCCTGATGCCTTCATCAAAGTCAGGATATTAACATTGCTACAATACTTTTATGTGATCCGCTCAATTCTCTCCAACTGTCCAATAATGTCATTTATAGAAACGAATAGTGATGACATCATTAACACTGCCTTACCTTCCTTTCCTTTCTAGGTCAAGATTCAATCCATAGTCATACATTGTATTTCCCTGTGAAGTCTGTTTTGTTTCTTTCAATCTGCATTTCCTTAGTTTTTCTTTGTGCTTTATCATCTTGACATTTTTGAAGAATATATAGGTCAGTTATTTTATAGCATTTTCTTCAATTGGGCTTGTCTGGTGTTTCTTTTATGACTAGATTCAGGATATGTCTTTTGGTATGAACACCACAGAAATAATACTGTTTTCCTCTCAGTGCCTCATATCAGAAGGTGGACAGTATTTCATTTGCTCATCACCCATGATGTTAACTTTTGTCACTTGGTCAAGATGGTGTCTGTGATATGTCTCCACTGTAAAGTTCACTAATAAGTAATCAATAGATATTTTGTCAGGATTTACTTTGAGCCTGAATACTTCATATTCTTTTTCTCATCAAAATTTTACTCAGTGAGTTTAACATCCATCTCTTTGCCTGATCATGTATTCCAGTGATGGTTGCTGAATATTATTTTGTAATTACATCATTCTTTCTGCATTTATTATCTGGCATTCTACTGTAAGTGCTTTCTTTCTTTCTTTCTTTCTTTCTTTCTTTCTTTCTTTCTTTCTTTCTTTCTTCCTATCATTATGGACTCATGGATTTCTGTTTTATTGAATTGGTTATGATCTGTTACTATCATTAATTGTTATTTTATTAACAGCTTTATTGAAGTATACTTGACCGTATAATAGGTTGTATATATTTAAAGTATACAGTTTGAAGAGTTCTGGTGTATGTAGTATTCTATTGTATTGATTTATCATAGTTTGTTTATTCCTTCACATACTGATATATGCCTTTTAAAAAGTGTTTTTTTTCTAGTTTGGGACTATTGCAAATAATGTTGCTATGAAGAAGTACAAGTCTTGTACAGATCTCTGAACATGTCCTTGTAGGGGCATATTCTTTAATTCTCTTGGTTAAATGTCTACGATTGGAATGGTTGGATCACAGAGTAGGTATATATTGAACTTTTAAGAAACTGATAAATTATCAAAGTGTCTATATTATTTGAGATTATTCTTACCAATATATGTACACTTCCACTGTTTGATGTCATCACCAACACTTGTTATGGTCAGTCTTTTTTATGGTAGCCACTTTAGAGTATACATAAAGTACTATTTTATGGTTTTATTTTGCATTTTCCTAATCACTGATTTTATTTTTATTTATTTATTAAAATTTTTTTTTAATGTTTATTCATTTTTGAGAGAGAGAGAGAGAGAGAGAGAGCGAGCATGAGCAGGGGAAGGGCAGAGAGGGAGAGAGGGAGACACAGAATCCGAAGCAGGCTTCAGGCTCTGAGCTGTCAGCACAGAGCCCAACATGGGGCTCGAACTCACAAGCCGTGAGATCTTGACCTGAATTGAAGTCAGATGCTTAACACCCAAGCGCCTCCATATATTTTGATGAAGTGTTTATTCAAATCTGCTCTTTTTTATTGGGTCATCTGTCTTCTTACTGTTGAGTTCTAAGAATTCTTTTTTTGTTTTTTTTTTGAGAGAGGGCACTGGTGAGTGAGGGGTGAAGAGAGAATCCCAGGAGGGGCAGAGAGAGAGAGAGAGAGAGAGAGAGAGAGCGAGAGAGAGAGAGAGAGAGAGAGAGAGAGGGAGAGAGAGGGAGGGAGGGAGGGCTCATGTGAAGCAGGGCTCATGCTCAAAGGATATGGGACTTGAACTCATGAACCATGAGATCATGACCTGAGCCAAAGTCAGATGCTTAACTGACTGAGCCGCCCAGGTGCCCAAGTTCTAAAAATTCTTATGCATTCTAAAAACAAGTTGCTTATCAGACTGTATGCTTTGCAAATCTTTTCTCCAATCTGCAGCTTGCCTTTTTATTTTACTAGTGTTATTGATAGTACAAAGGCTTTTAATTTTAATGAAGTCCAATGTATCCATTTTTTCTTTTGTAGTTTGTGCTTGTTGTGTCTTACTTGAGAAAATTTTGTATAATCTAAGGTCATTGAGAAACTGTTCTGTGTTTTCTTGTGTGTCTTTAATGGCTTTAGCTCTTTTTGTATATGGTTTGGGGAAATGATTGGGAATTTTTGTATATAGTTTCAAAAATAAGGAAATAATAGGATCTTCCTTCTTCCTTCCCTTCCCTTCCTCCATCCTTCCTTCCTCCCTTCCATTTTCTTTCTCCTTCTCCTGTTCCTCTTCCTCCACCTCCTCCTCTCTTTTCTTTCCATATGACTTTCCAGTTGTTCTGGCTCCATTTGTTGAAGATTATCCTTTTCTCATTGGATTGCTTTGGTGTCCTCGTAGAAAAGCAATTGGCTATGTATGTATGTCTTTTAATTTATTTTTATTTTTTTTAAGTTTATTTTTATTTTGAGAGAGAGAGAGAGGGAGAGAGAAGGCACAGGGGAGGGACAGAGAGAGAGAAGCCCAAGCTGCATCTGCACAATCAGCAAGGAGCCCGATGTGGGACTCAGAACTCATACTGTGAAATCATGACCTGAGCTGAAGTCTGAGGCTTAACCAACTGAGCCACTGAGGCACCCCTGTGTATATGTATTTTTAGCCTTTTTATTCTATCTCAATGATCTCTGTGTCTCTGTGTCGATATCATTCTGTCTTAATAGCTGTAGCTTTATATTGAGTCTTAAAATTGGGCAATTAATTCTGCAACTTCATTGTTCTTTTGACAAAATTGTTTTCAATATTCCAACTCCTTTGCATTTCCTTATAAAAATTAGCTTGTCAATTTCCATACAAATCCAAACTTTGGAGTTAGGGTTTGACTATGTTATAAATCCCATCTCTGCTGGTTCCTAATGATTTGATCTTACCATATGTTTTAAACTCTCAGACTCTCAGTATTTCATCTGAACATTGGAATAATAATGCCTAATACAGCTCTTAATTATACTTATGATATACTTAATCTGGTACCTGGCATAACTGCTCAATGAATGGTAGTTATTGTTATTTTTGAGGTGTTTTAGTGGTTAAATTGTTTAATTACATGCAAGTAATATTTATTTAAGTTAACCTCAAATACTGGATGGAGGGAACTCTGGTTATATCTTTCTCCCTGCCATCTAGGTAGGTCCATTGCTGTGGAAATATCATGTTCTTTATTTTAATAATAAATCTTTGGGGAAAAGTTCCTGCTTCAGCCTCTTGATGGAGACTCAAAGTCAAAATTTTATTTATTTATTTATTTTTAATTTTTTTTTTTTAATGTTTATTTATTTTTGAGAGAGACAGAGACAGAATGCGAGTGGCTTAGGGGCAGAGAGAGAGGAAGACACAGAATCCAAAGCAGGCTCCAGGCTCCGAGCTGTCAGCACAGAGCCCAATGCGGGGCTCGAACCCACGAACTGTGAGATCATGACCTGAGCTGAAGTCGGACGCTCAACCGACTGAGCCACTCAGGCGCCCCTCAAAGTCAAATTTTTAAATTTTTTTTTTTCCAACGTTTTTATTTATTTTTGGGACAGAGAGAGACAGAGCATGAATGGGGGAGGGGCAGAGAGAGAGGGAGACACAGAATCGGAAACAGGCTCCAGGCTCTGAGCCATCAGCCCAGAGCCTGACGCGGGGCTCGAACTCACTGACCGTGAGATCGTGACCTGGCTGAAGTCAGACGCTTAACCGACTGCGCCACCCAGGCGCCCCAAAGTCAAATTTTTAGAAAATAAATTACTAAGATTGCTTTTTGACTACAATAATGATATATTGGAGCTCTCTTTAAGCATTTAAAGCATTTTGGGGAGGCCTTGGTAAAATAGTTAATTTGTACCCTGAGGAGAAAACCTTAAACATGGATGAGATTCTAAATAAATCTAAGTAACAATTTGGCAGCAGGAGAGGACATTTTCTCTCTCCTTAAGTTGCTCTTGACAATGGACACTTGACCAGGCTAATCAAATGTGACTTCTGTCATCAAAGTTAGTAAGGCATGAAAGACCTTCAGCGAGTCATTCATTACATTACCCATTTGAAAATATCTCTTGTGTCTAGTTAAGAGTGGCCACTTGGTGCCTTCTCTGCAAAGTGAGGGTGTTAGGTTTTGGGGACAGTGTTTAATAGTTCACAATTTGCTAATCCCTGTGGAGGCTTTTTTTTTTTTTTAATGTTTATTTAGCTTTTGAGAGCGAGAAAGAGGCAGAGTATGAGTGGGGGAGGGACAGAGAGAGAGGGGAGACACAGAATTCGAAGCAGGCTCCAGGCTTTAAGCTGTCGGCTCTGTGTTGACACAGAGGCTGAAGGGCTCGAACTCACGGACTGTGAGATCATGACCTGAGCTGAAGTCTGACACTTAACTGACTGAGCCACCCAGGCACCCCTCTTCTACTCTTTTTAACTTGGGCAGTTTGTAAATAATTTCATGCTACTTTCTCTAAAGATCATAGCCTTTCCCAAGTTTATCTCCTTCATCCCAGATAATCCTTATCCAGAAGGGGGAAAGCACCCATAGCCACAGTAGGAATGCGTTAACTAAGGCAAAGAGGATATGCAAGCATTTCCAAATTTTCTTAGTCTAACCCTCTTTTCCTTTTGTAGTTAACAGATACAGCTATCAAATCTTAGATGTTATAGCACCTAGGGACATTTTTACAAGTTGGTGTATTATATTCTTTTTATTTTGAGCTTTATTTGGTTTCTCATCTTCAGGTGAGTTTTTTAATCAACCTCTAATTTTGTCATAAAGTCATTCATTTTTGCAGTTCGTCATCACGCAATGGTGTTTGCTCTGTTTACATCTCACTTTTTATAATTTAACAAGGGATTTTCAGTTAAATAAACCTCAGTCAGCTTGTTTTTTGATTTGGGAAAATGCAGATTTCATCAAATTGGTGAATCAATTTCTATTAGACAACCTCATGAAGTACAGAGTCCAGGGAATAATTTTATAACAGATACTTGCCAGTTTCAGTAAAAATGCTTCTTTGGGCATTGCGAAATAAAATGCAAATTTGGGTTAGTAACTGGTTTGATAGATGTGTTACTGAATTCCAGCACACAGCCAATTCTAAAGGTAAATTGTCATCTGGTGGCAAGGTTTTCAACCAGTACCCATAAGGGGAATATGCAAGTCCACAAATGTCAGGATTTGCAGATACTGTGTGATAAGATTGCACTGGGCTTTGGAAGACCGATAAAAATAAGTGGCTGATAGTATCGACTGGTGCTGGGGGTTCCCAATGGCTGCTGGACCTATGCCTATTAATTTGTCTGTGCTAACTGAATAAATGAAACTATTTTGGAGGAAGGGAGATTTATAAGAATCTACACCGATTTGGCTTCTCTAGATGTTATGATGTGGAGCAATTTATTTAACTCTGTGTGTGTGTTAGCTGTGTCTTATTTCTCTCATAAAATTCTGGCTACTTTTATGTTTTAATGCAGGATGGTGTGGAGCTGAGCTGTGCAGTAGGATTCTCTATGATGATGGAAAAATCCTGAATTTTCACTGCTTAATATTGAGGCCATTAGACTCATGCAGGTACTGAGCACTTGAAATGTGGCGAATGAAAACGAGTAACAGAATTTTAAATTTAATTTAATCTTAATAAAGTTAAACTTGAATAGCCATATGTGGCAAATGGCTACCATACTGGACAGTGCAGTTCTAGACACTGACATATTGGCAATCCTCCCTTTCTAGGTATGAGTGGGAACAACTGCTACATTAACATGCATTGTAGAGGAGTGGCTACTGAACATTTCCGTTTCAGATGTAGAACAGAATTCTCTCTTCTCTTACCCTGAGGTAAGCATTATCTATAACATTTATTTGATTAGTATCAGGTCTTTTGTCAACTTTTTTCTTTTCTTTTTTGTCTTTTCTCTGTGATAAGAGTTGATTGTTCTTGACTCCTGTGTGTCTCTTCTTCATTTAGCATGTTTATTGAGCATCTGTTATGTTTCAGGTACTGTCTCAGTGCTAGATACACAATAGTAAATAAGACTGATCAGGTCCTGGCTCCCACTGAGGTCACATTAACATGCAATAACACTATTAATTAATTAATTAATTAATTTATATAAAGTTTGTTAATTTATTTTGGGAGAGAGAGAGAGTACTTGTGTGTAAGTGGGAAGGGGCAGAGAGAGAGGGAAAGAGAGAATTCTAAGCATGCTCCAAACTGTCAGCACAGAGCCTGACGTTGGGTTTGAACTCATGAACTGTGAGATCATGACCTGAGCTGAAATTAAGAGTCAGACCCTTAGCTGAGCCACCCAGGTGCCCTCACAATAATTTATTTAAATTGAAAGTTCTTGGTAGGTTTACCTAGGAAGAACTAAAAAAGTAATTTGTTGATTCATTGAGAACTGCCACTGTCCACAAACTCTTTCTATCAGGCATTGACCATGACTACTTTAATAGTGTTCTTTTCAGTTTAAATTAGGTGTGTGGGAGTGAGGAAGAGAGGAGAGGATAGGGTAAGGGGAGAGAAAAAGAAATGAATGGCATTATCTTCTTTTAGTTATCCATGTTCCACTTGAATGTAAGCTCCTTTCAGAGAAGGGTTAGCCTGTTCACTTCCTGATCCCAACCTTCCACCATCTGTGTTTGCAGAATCCAGGCTAGCATCAAGTGAGCATTACTACACAAATAAATAAAATAATATTTCTAGATTTTCCCTTTCAGATGCTTTGTTTTTAGCCTGTATGAGAAATTTAATTGATTTTTACCCTGCTACTTTTTAAAAAAATGTTTGTTTATTTATTTATTTCTTTATTTGGAGAGAGTGAGCATGAGCAGGGGGAGGGACAGAGAGAAAGGGAGAGAGAGAATCCCCAGCAGACGTCACACTTAGCTCAGAGCCCAACATGGGGCTTGATCCCATCACCATGAGATCATGACTTGAGTTGAAATCAAGAGTTGGATGCTTAACTGACTGAGCCACCCAGGCACCCCATTACACTGCTACTTTGATATTATATAATATATATATATATATTTTATTTATTTATTTATTTATTTATTTATTTATTTATTTATTTATTTATTTATTTTAAGGAGACTCCATGCCCAATGTAGGATTTAAATTCATGACCCTGAGATCAAGGTTCAGACACTCAACAGATTGAACCACCCAGCACCCAATGTCCATTCCATTTTTAAATCAAATTAGAAACTGGATTCATGTTTTTAATAACTTCACTCTGGAAGATCTGTATTGTTTAGTAAGTGTGGGGATCCATCCAGGAGGTTGATCTTAACTGTGTAACTGGTATTGAATTGTCCATCAGATTAGGAAGCATTTATTTTTTTTTTAAAAATTTTTTTTTTCAACGTTTATTTATTTTTGGGACAGAGAGAGACAGAGCATGAACGGGGGAGGGGCAGAGAGAGAGGGAGACACAGAATCGGAAACAGGATCCAGGCTCCGAGCCATCAGCCCAGAGCCTGACATGGGGCTCGAACTCACGGACCGCGAGATCGTGACCTGGCTGAAGTCGGACGCTTAACCGACTGCGCCACCCAGGCGCCCCGATTAGGAAGCATTTAGTCATGTGTTAGAAAGCAAACTGCTTGCTTTCTTACTGCTTCTCTAACAAATTATCACAAAATTAGCAGCTTAATTTTGTGCACACATTTTAAAGCAACACATATTTATTCTCCTATAGTTCTGGAGGTCAGAAGTCTGAAACTTAATCTTGGGCTAAAATCAAGGCATCAGGAGGGTTGTGTTCCTTTTGGCTGCTCCAGGGGAAAATTGAACTTTTTAGAACTTTTTAGAGGCTGCCTGCCCTCCTTGTCTCATGGCTCTGAATGACTGCTGCCTCTGCTTCTCCTCTCTCTGCCCCTGACCCTCCTGCCTCTCTCTTATAAGGAACCTTGTGGTTACAGTTGGCCCAGCTGCATGATCAGGATAAATTCTCACTGTCAAGAAGTTTAACTTAATCATATCTGAAAAGTCACTTTTACCATGTAAGGTAACATATTCACCAATTTTGGTACTAGGATGTGGGCATATTTGGGGTCTGATATTCTGCTAACCACAGCAGCTGTTCAGTTAAATAAGACAAGAAAGGGCACATCTGGTTTAGAGTCTTACATCATGCTCTCAGGACTCTTTCTCTAGCTTTATGTCCCTTTGTATTAGTCTCTTGACAGGCAAGATCTTCCTCCAAAGAGAAAAAAATCGTCACCAGGAAACATGAATTCCATAAAATTCCATCAGTGCCCCATTTCCGAGAGTCTCTTTGATAGGGGTTAGATTTCATGTTCTTTCCACACTTAATCTATACTCATTCTCTGACTCTAATTGTCAGACTTGGGCCACCTGAGCTGGGGAGGGTTCAAGTTTATTCTCACTCAATCTCACAGATTGAATTATGAACAAGGGGTCATTTGCCAAGTGAAGAGTGCGCTACTTTTACTAGAAGAAGGGTGGTGGTTACTGGGTTGAAAAAACGAATTCATTTATCATAGGGCCCTTAGGATATAGGAGTCTGTGTGTTTCTTTAAAAAGCTTACTACAATCCACGGGACACTTTCAAAGCCCAGGGAAACTATCTGTTTATTATCAAGTTCACCAAGTTGTCTAATCACCATGGGAGGTCTTAGCCTGGCTTGGGCTACCATAGCTTATCATGAAGTTAATGATGCCTCTGGGGTGAAAGGCACTAATTTATTTTCAGTCCACATTGTCAGAATACACACGTGATTCAGCCACTCTGGTATTTCCCTGATAGGTAGTGGTGAGAGGGGCTAACCATGAGGCTATCTCTAAAGTGGGATTCTGGGCCTTGTCTATAAAACATTGTTCAAAAAGAGAAGGGTTACTTAAAAATTTTTGTGTTTCTTTTTAAATTTTTTTAGAATATTTATTTTTGAGAGAGAGAGAAAGACAAAGCACAAGCAGGGGAGGGACAGAGAGAGAGAGGGAGACACAGAATCTGAAGCAGGCTCCAGGCTCTGAGCTGTCAGCACAGAGCCCGAAGCAGGACTCGAACTTACGAGCCGTGAAATCATGACCTGAGCTGAAGTCAAATGCTCAACCAACTGAACCACCCAGGCACCCCCCAAATTTTTTTTTTTTCAATTCAAGTACAAAAATACATTCCCCAAACAATGTTCTACATAAATATGTGAACAAATAAATTATAAAAATAAGACATAAGGCTAAATTTCAATATAACCCTTTTCCACTTTATCCTGTCTCCTTTTCCCCAGGTATCAACTGGGTTTTATGTCAAATATGGCCTGAACATTTGCATTAGGTCATATGTAGTTTGCTTTGAAAGTCATAAGGCTTAAGTTTCTATTGTTGTAGCAATTTCAACAAAGAAGCGAAGTTTCCTTTTCTTCTATCATGTAGGGAATAATAAGAAAGAAGATTAAGAGCGTCTGGATGACTCAGTTAGTTAAGCATCTGACTCTCTTGGTTTCAGCTAAGGTCCTGATCTCACGGTTTCATGGTTTTGAGCCCTACTTTGGGCTCTGTGCTGGCAACATGGAGCTTGCTTGGGATTCCCTCTCTCTCTCTCTCTCTCTCTCTCTCTCCCTCCCACCCTCTCCCTCTCTCTGCTTCTCTTCTGCTTGCACTGTCTATGTCTCTCTCAAATAAATGTATAACCTTTTTTTTTTAAAAGAAAAAAGACCAAAATTCATTTATTATACAAACATTCCAGATACTTGACCAAATGACTTTCACTTTTACTTGGGCAAAGCTGATACTAATTCCTTTAGTGTCTTCCTCTAGGTCAAACTAGCTAATCCTTTCTTTCACTTTATTTTATTTTATTTTTAAAATTTTTTTAAATGCTTTTTTATTTTTGAGAGAGAGAGAAACAGAGACAGAGAGAGACAGAGCATGAGTGGGGGAGGGGCAGAGAGAGAGAGGAGAGAGGGAGACACAGAATCCGAAGCAGGCTCCAGGCTCTGAGCCATCGGCACGGAGCCCTACGTGGGGCTTGAACTCACCAATGGTGAGATCATGACCTGAGCCGAAGTCGGACGCTTAACTGACTGAGCCACCCAGGTGCCCCTCCTTTCTTTCACTTTAGTTGGGGATGTGTGTGCAAAAATACTTTTAGACAAGTAGATAATTTAAAAAACATTTTAGTCTATAAAATTTCACAACACAAATGCACACGCAGAGGATGACTCCTATATAACCATCCTCCAACTTCAACTCTTACCAAATCATCCTGTTTCATTCCAGGTAATTTTAAAACAAATCCTAGATACAAATTTCTTTCATAAACATAAGCATTCATTAAAAAACATTATCAATAAAGAGTTGTCAATAATACCTTAATCATTTATTTAGTAAATATTTAAAATTTCCCTGTTACTTCTCATTTGTAAAAATAATTTTTTTTTAAACATTTATTCATTTTTGAGAGTGAGAGAGACAGAGCATGAGCAGGGGAGAGTCAGAGAGAGAGGGAGACACAGAATCTGAAGTAGGCGCCAGGCTCCGAGCTGTCAGCACAGGGCCCGACGTGGAGCTCGAACTCACGGACTGCGAGATCACGACCTGAGCTGAAGTTGGACACTTAACTGGCTGAGCCACCCAGGCGCCCCTAAAAATAATTTTTTGAACAAATAAAGTTGATATGCCTTAGTTGATCTGCTCCTTTTAATCAATAGATTTAATCTTCTTTTAATCAATAGATTTCTCCTCTTTATCTTTCTTTTCTTTTTTCTTCATTCCTTTCTTCATTTCCTTGCAAATTATTTGTGGCAGCAGATGGTTGTCCTATAGGGATTCCTACAGATAGGATTTTGCTGGTTGTATCATGCATTTGACATGTTCTTTCATACTATGTATTTTCTCTCGATTGATTATTAGAACTATATTCAATTTATTATTATTATTTTATGCAAGATAAGATTATAAGAAGTGTTACTTATCAGAGATCTGAGAACCTATAAATGTGGTCAAAAAATTTTTGGTTAATTTATCTTGCCATCAGCAGGAAATATTTTTAAGGAAAATATATATTGTACAGAAGTATGTAAAAAAAGTCATTCTGCTTGCAAGATAAATATATTTATCTCAAAATGGGTATAGCCTGGGGATGTCTGGCCGACTTGGTAGAGCATGCAACCCTTGATTTTGGGGTTGTGAGTTCCAGCTCCATTTTAGGTAGAGATTACTTGAAAATAAAATCTTAAAAAAAATTAGACATAGCCTGTTCAGGAAGAACTTGTAATTTTTTGGGGCGCCTGGGTGGGTCAGTCGGTTGAGCGTCCGACTTTGGCTCAGGTCACGATCTCACAGCTAGTGAGTTCAAGCCCCACATTAGGCTCTGTGCTGACAGCTCAGAGCCTGGAGCCTGCTTCAGATTCTGTGTCTCCCTCTCTCTCTGCCCCTAACCCACTCGCATTCTGTCTCTGTTTCTCTCAAAAATAAATAAACATTAAAAAATTTTTAAGAACTTGTAATTTTTCTTTGCCTTTAATTATTTTTATTCTAGAGCTCTGCTCTTGATATCCTTTTCTAAAAAAACTATGTAGCTAACCAAACATACAAAAAATACATATAGTATATAATAAATTCTAGAGAAGAACAGTAAAGGGTGCACCCATATGCTTACCTTCCATCTAAAGAACTAGAGTGTTACCTGGTCTTTGATATTCCTGTGGATCCCTTCCTAAATTCACCCCTTTTATTCTCCTTCAGGTGTCCATTATTCCCTTGTTTTTCTTCATAATTTTACCATATTGATAATGGGTTCCTAAGTAGTATCTTTTAAATTCTGCCTATTTAGTGAAGTTTTATATAAATGGTATGATAAATATGATGTAAAAGTTACATATACTTCTGTGATTTGCTGGGTTTTTTTGCTCAAAACGTTGTTGTCATTCATCTGTGTCAGAGTTTTTCAAACTCAGTGCTATTGACATTTGAGGTTGGTAATTATTTTTTATGAGGTGCTGCCCTGTGTATCCTAAGGTGTTAACAGCATCCCTGGTTTCTACCCATGCTTCCCAGTCACTATACTCACAAATGTCTCCAGACATTGCCAAATGTCCCCTGGTGGACAAAATTGCCCCTAATTGAGAACCATTTGTCTGTGTTACTATGCATAGCAGAAGGGCATTCAATTTCACTGATGTAGATGATTTCATTGCCTGAATATGCTACTATTGATTTATCCATTCTTCTCTTGATGAAATTTGCATTTTCCCAGGTTTTTGGTATTACAAACCATGCTACTATGAATATATTTGTGCATGGCCCCTGGTATATATGTGCTATAATTCTTCTAGGAGTAGATATGTAAGAGTAGAAATGATGGCTCATGAAGTTTGCACATCTTCAACTTCAAAATCAAGGTCAAAATATTTTCCAGCTTTCTCCTTTCTTTTTACAGACATACATACACAGACATCCATAATCTATTATTTCTTAAGTATTATAATGCAAGTAAGTAGCATGGTTGCAGCTAGTGGAAAGAAACAATGATTAAAGTCAATGTTTCTTAGGAGCAAGAAAGTAGTTTTGTGTAGTGTTTTTAGAACTGAAAGTTGGTCCTCCATTTTCCCCACAAACCTGGTGTCTTTGAGAAAGAATGTTAAGGATGAAGAAAAACATAATTGTAAACCTCTGAAAATTTCCCATTTATTTAATACATATTTTCTGAGCCTATATTCCTGTTTATTTAGTCATCAAGATGAATAAAACACCATCCCTTTCACAAGAACCTGATGTTAGTCAGGTAGAAAGATAACAATAAACTGCAAAATGTTGTAATATGATAGATGACAAGGTAGAGATAAATATAAAAAATGTGAGAGGAGCAGAAAAGAAGAAATATCTAACTCAAGGTGTAAGGAAAAACTTCACAAAAGAATGGCATTTTTAAAAAAAGTTTATTTATTTTGAAAGAGAGAGTGTGTGCACGTGTGAGCTGGGGGAAGAACAGGAAAGGGGGAGAGAGAGAGAATCCCAAGCAGGCTCTGTCCTGTCAGCATAGAGCCAGACATGGGGCTGGAACTCCCGAATGGTGAGATCATGACCTGAACCAAAATCAAGAGTTGGATGCTTAACCGACCTAGCCACCCAGGTGCCCCAAGAATGAGATTTTTAAAAAGTTTTTTTTATTTATTTAAGTAATCTCTACACCCAATGTGGGACTTCAGCTAACTACCCTGAAATCGAAAGTTGCATGCTCTTCTAAGCCAGGTGCTCCAAGAATGCCTTTTTTTTTTTTTTAAATTTAAACTCAAGTAACATACAGTGTAATAATGGTTTCAGGGGTAGAACCTACTGGTTCATCACTTACATATAACACCCAGTGGTCATCCCAAGTGCCCTCCTTAATGATCATTACCCATTTAGCCCATCACTCCCCTCAACTCCCTCCAGCAACCTTTAGTTTGTTCTCTGTATTTAGGAGTCTGTTATGGTTTGCCTCCCTCTGTGTTTTTATTTACTTTTGGTTTTTTTGAAGATTTTTTAAAGCTTATTTATTTATTTTGAGAGAGAGAGAGAGAGAGCACAAGTAGGAGAGCAGAGAGGGAGAGGAAGAGAGAGAATCCCAAGCAGGCTCCACATTGTCAGGGCAGAGCCCAATGTGGGGCTCGAACTCACAAACTGTGAGATCATGACTCGAGCCAAAGTTGGATGCTTAATTGACTGAGCCACCCAGGCACCCCTCCCTCTCTGTTTTTAATCTTATTTTTCCTTCTCTTCCCCTATGTTCATCTGTTTTGTTTTTTAAATTTCATATATGAGTGAAATCATGATATTTGTCTTTCTCTAAGTGACTTATTCTGCTTAGTGTAATACATTCTTTTTCCATCCACATTATTGCAAATGGCAAGATTTCATTCTTTTTGATTGGTGAATAACATTCCATTGTATATATATGACATCTTCTTTATCCTTTCATCAGCTGCTAAACATTTGGGCTTATTCCATAACTTGACTATTGTTGATAGTGCTGCTATAAACATCAGGGTGCATGTGCCCCTCTGAATCAGCATTTTTGTATCGTTTAGGTAAGTACCAGGTTCTGTAATTGCTGGGTCATAGGGTAGCTCTTTTTGAGGAACCTCCATACAGTTTTCCATAGTGGCTACACCAGTTTGCATTCCCACCAACAGTGCAAGAGAGTTCCCCTTTCTCTACATCCTCACCAACACCTTTTGTTTCCTGAGTTGGTTATTTTAGCCATTCTGACATGTGTGAGGTGGTATCTCCTCGTATTTTTCCCTGATGATGAGTGATGTTGAGCATCTTTTCATGTGTTTGTTAGACATCTGGATGTCTTCTTTGGAAAAGTGTCTGTTCATGTTTTCTGCCTATTTCTTCACTGGATTATTTGTTTTTTGGAGTGAGTTTGATAAGTTCTTTATAGATATTGGATACTAACATTCTATCTGATATGAAGAATGCCACTTTTAAAAAATCATTAATTAGGGGCGCCTGGGTGGCGCAGTCGGTTAAGCGTCCGACTTCAGCCAGGTCACGATCCGACTTCAGCCAGGTCACGATCTCGCGGTCCGTGAGTTCGAGCCCCGCGTCGGGCTCTGGGCTGATGGCTCAGAGCCTGGAGCCTGTTTCCGATTGTGTGTCTCCCTCTCTCTCTGCCCCTCCCCCATTCATGCTCTGTCTCTCTCTGTCCCAAAAATAAATAAAAAAAACGTTGAAAAAAAAATTAACAAAAAAATTCATTAATTAAACACTTACTATATTCTTAATATGCTCCTGGCACTGTTTGGGGACTGAAAATATACCACCATTCAACAAAGGAATCACACTCTGATACAGCTGACATTCTAATGGAGGGTGACAGACACAAACAAATAAATATAGACTATGTTGGTTGGTTATAATGAAGCAGGATAGGAGGATATAGAGGTTCATGGAGGGACAGCTAGTAGGGGCAGGGGAAAGATTTTTTGATGAGATGATATTTGAACAGATCCATGAGTGAAGTGAGGGTAATATGGATGTCTAGAGGAAAAGTATACTAGGCATAAAAACAGGGTGTGCAAAAGCCTGAGGTGGGAGCCACTTGCATGTTTGGGGAACAGCAAAAGTAATGGACCAATTGGGCTTTGAAAGGGTCTGTAGGAATTTTTGAGGTTGTTGGGAACATTGGCAGCATGAATATCATGTGGAAGCACAAGGTATTAAAGAACAAAAAATTGAATTGTCTTATGTCTGGCATCTCAGGTGTATAGAAAGGGGCAAACAGCAAGAAGAGTTTTATGGGAGAAATGATGGGGTTGGAAAAGTAGATTGAGTACACAATGATTTTTATTATAATAACTTTCAAACATACAATGAAAGTAGAGGGAATACTATAATGAACCCCTATAGTTTCATCACCTAGGTTTTATAATTGTCTAGAATTGTCCTTTTTCTATTCCTCTTTCTTCTCCTTCTCCTTTTATGCTAAAGTATTTTAAAGCCTATCCCAGATGTCATATCATTTCTTCAACATAATTCAGAATATGTTTTCAAATATATAAACTTTTAAAAATACAAAAGTACAATGTCATTATCACATTCAACAAACTTAACATTTTCTTGGCACCATCCAATAGCCAACCCATATTTAAATTTCACAGATTGTCTAAAATTTTTAACTAATTTATTTATTCAAATGAATATGCAAATGAGCCCTACCCATTACATTTGGCTGTTGTGTCTTTAATCTTTTTAAAATTTTTCTTGCCATTGAACTTGAAGAAACTGGATCTGCTGTCCTGTGAATGTCCTACATTCTGAGTTTATCTTATTTGACATTCAAATTATTACTCTAACCCTGGCGCTTATTGTAAACTGGAAGTTAGCACTAAATGCTTGATGAGATTTAGGTTTTTGAAAGGAAAAGTTCACAAGTGGTACTGGATGCTTTGTATGTTTCATGTTAGGAAGCATACATTTTCTGGTTGTCCAGCTTTAGTGATTCATCGTTGAGTGGTATGGATTTAGGGATGATTACCTAGAAGTTAGAACTGCATACATAAATGCTAAGGTGGCATTGAGGAAATCGGTCATCTCCCTTCATCACAAACGGAACTGCAATGAGAACCTCGGTATAATCAAGGATGTCTAAACTTCAACTAATGCATCTTGCTTTCACAGGTGATGTAATGCAATATAGATGAAACAGCAGAAACATAACATTGACTGTTCTTTGGGGTTGATCCCAAGAAAGAAATAGGGAATAAAATAAAGATAGTAAAGAGAAAGATGAAGTGATACATACCAAACAATGGGGAAAAAATTCTCTTCTCATACTGTCCCATCCAAGAGAAACTCCATTTCCAGATTAAATGATCCAAATATAGGCCACTTGGACAATGGAGAGTATTTCTTGAATTATAGAATATAAAGCACTTTATTTTATTTATTTTTTTTTAAATTTTTTTTTAACGTTTATTTATTTTTGAGATAGAGAGAGAGACAGAGCATGAATGGGGGAGGGCCAGAGAGAGGGAGACACAGAATCCGAAACAGGCACCAGGCTCTGAGCTGTCAGCACAGAGCCCGATGCGGGGCTCGAACTCACGGACCGCGAGATCATGACCTGAGCCGAAGTCGGCCGCCCAACCGACTGAGCCACCCAGGCGCCCCTAAAGCACTTTATTTTAGACATTATCTCCTGATGTCTGATTTCACCAATGTGGAACCTGAGGCTATAAGATATTGTTATTAAAAACTCACATGGGGGGTGCCTGGGTGGCTCAGTTAGTTAAGCTTCCAACTTTGGCTCAGGAACTCTGAGTGGTGGTTTGTGAGTTTGAGCCCCATGTTGGGCTCTGTGCTGACAGCTTGGAGCCTGGAGCCTGCTTCAGATTCTGTGTCTCCCTCTCTCTCTGCCCCTCCCTCACTTGTGCTCTGTCTCTCTCTGTCTCTCAGAAATGAATAAATGTAAAAAAAAATAAATAAAAAAAACCTCACACAGTGAAAGTCTTGATTTTTATGGAAAACTTTCCTCTCTGTTACATCATTAAAATCAGCATTAAAAATGCTGTAATTTCTCTTGTCTTAATACACACACACACACACAAACTTGTTTTGACCCCAGTCCCCAATTCAAGTTTATAAATCAACTCCTGTAAAGAGTTCCTGTGTTCTGAATTCCATACTCCTGAATCAAACATTCCATTTGATTTCACTGCTTGGACATCTAATAGACATCTAAAATTTAACATTGACTGTAACAGAACTCTTGACCTTCTTTCCATACTCTACCTCCAGCTCTTCACACCTTAGTGACAACTTCGTTCTTCCAATTAGTCAGGCCAAATACATGTAGTCATCCTTGACTTTTCTTCTTTTCTCATTCCTCATACTCTTTCCATTGGAAAATCCTGAGCTACCTAACTTTCCAGTATCTTGGAAACTGGCCACCTTTGCTATCTCCATCCTAGTCCAAGTCACTATCATCTCTTACATATCCTTTGCCCCCTACAGTCTATTTCCAGCATGTAGCCAGAGTGACCTTTACAAAAGTTAGATCATGTTACAGCTTTGCTCAAGCCTCTAATGGCTTCTTACCTCACACTGAACAAAAGATGAAGTCTTAATTATAATGAGGACTTGTTTTACCTGCAAGGACTTGTTTTACTGGAGTCCTGTCACCGTCCTAACCTCACCTACCACTCTCCCCACCTGATCACTACCCTTCAGCCACAATTACCTCCTTGTGTCAGACCACTTGCTGCTGCTTCCTTAGAACCTTTGCACATATTCTGCCCTCTCTCTGATTCTTTTCCTTCAAGTATCTGGTTGGATGTCTCCCTTACTTTGTTTGTTGTCCGTTACACCTTTTCAATAAAACTATACCTGACTCCTCTGTTTGAAATCCTCACCTCTATTTTCTATCTCTAATTATCTCCCTCATCTGCTTGCTTTCTTTATATTACACTTAATCTCTTCTATATGAACTTGAAGCATGAAATTAACACTATTTAACCACTTTCAATCTACTGATATGATAGTAGTATATGGTTCAATGAATAATTTATTGCTATATTTTCCAGTTGAAATTAAACTGTGCTACTGATTAGTGGGTGACATTTAATAAATATTGGCTGGCTGGCTGGCTGGCTGGTTGGCTGAATGAACAAATGGTCAGCCTAGATAGTTATATTATGTAGAAATGAAAGAATAAATTCAGTAGTGAGGCTGCAGCTAATTTATATTGGGAATTTAGATAAATGATTTGAATATTATGGAAAGAGGAGACTTGATCCTAAAATAGCCTCTTTTATTTCTTTCAAGGCCTATGCTATCAGTCACATTTTCTGACTTTTAAAGAGTTAATTCTTCAAAGTTTATGGGTTTAGAGAGCAATGAGCTAGACTGCCTACCCACTGCCCTGTACTGGGGCAGACTGCTGGTTCGTTAATTAAATCCACTCACTTCTTCCTTAGTAACAGAATCCCAGTTCTGTTCAGTGAGGCAGTTTCCAGCTAAGAGAACATTTTCCACAGCCTTTCTTACAACCAGGTATGGCCGATAAGACATAAGTGGCAAATCATTGGAAAAGCTGTTTATACGAACCTAGCTTAGTTGGGAGCATTCTGTCTCTTTGTTTTTCTCCTTTCCTCCCCACCCCCCTGCTGTCTGAAATGATTCCAGGAGTTCTAGTAACCCTACTGAGATATGAAGTACCTTGAGGATGGAGCCTTTTCTGAAGGTGGCAAAATACAAAAAAGGAAGAATTACAGTCTAATGATGACATCACAAAACTGCCATCCATATTCTGAATTGTCCACTTCTGAACCTCTTTTATATTTAAAGAAATAAACCCATATATGTTTTTAAAGCTACTGTTTTAATTTGTATGCTGCTTCTTTTTATTGTGCAGGGCAGTTCTGTTATTCATAGTTTATTGCAATTCCTAAAAGAAAGTGATGTTACGTATTTACATAGGGTGTGTAAGTCACACCCAATACTAAAATGGCTCAAAAAAAATTATTGGAGAAACTCCTGATTACAGATAAGTTTCTAAGTTACATGTAAAAAGATTAATTTATGAAAGAGGTGATTCTTTTAATTTTAACAGATTTATTGATATATGTTTCACCTACCATTAAATTTATCCATGTAAGGGGTGCCTGGGTAGCTTAGTTAAGTGTCCAACTTTGGTTCAGGTCATGCGTCGGACTCTGTGCTGACAGCTCGGAGCCTGGAGCTGCTTCAGATTCTGTGGTTCCCTCTCTCTCTGCCCCTCTCCCGCTTGTACTCTCTCTCTCAAAAATAAACAAACACTTAAAAAATATAAATTTATAAATTTATCCATTTAGAGTATATAGCTCAGGGTTTTTTGATATATTGAGAGTTGTGGAACTGTCCCTAATCTAATTTCATAACATTTTCAACACCCCAAGGAAAAGCCTCATACCCATTAATAGTCATTTTCCCTTTCCTACTTCCCATCTTCCCCACTGACTTCTGCTGTTGGCCTATCCTTAGAGCCTAGCAATCAGTAGTCTACTTTCTGTCTTTCTGGATTTGCCTATTCTTGACATTTCACATGAATGGAATCCTACAATATGCAATCTTTTGTGATTGACTTCTTTTACTTAGCATAATGTCTTTTTTTTTTTAAGTTTATTTATTTTGATATATATGGAGAGTGAGCAAAAGGGGCAGAGAGCGTGGGAGAGAATCCCAAGCAGGCTTCACATTGTCAGCACAGAGCGCCATGTGGAGCTCAAACTCATGAACCATGAGATCATGTCCTGGGCTGAAATCAAGAGTCAGATGCCCAGCCAACTGAGTCACCCATGTGCCCCTTAGCATAATGTTTTCAAGGTTCAACCATGTAGCCTGTATTGGTACTTCATGATTTTTTATGACCAAGTTATATTTCATTGTATGGATATACCACATTTTGTTTGTCTCTTCATCAGCTGATGGATATTTAAGTTGTTTC
The DNA here is from genome assembly GCF_014898765.1 of Herpailurus yagouaroundi. Classification (NCBI taxonomy): domain Eukaryota; kingdom Metazoa; phylum Chordata; class Mammalia; order Carnivora; family Felidae; genus Herpailurus; species Herpailurus yagouaroundi. Next base: position 57,038,683 of record NW_024412403.1, read on the forward strand.
CATATTTGACTCTTATGAATAATGGTTCTATGATTGTTCATGTATGTTTCCGTGTATACAAATATTTTCATTTCTCTTAGGTAAATACCTAGGTTGGAATTGCTGGTCATATGATAACTCTGTGTTTTATTTTATTTTATTTTATTTTATTTTATTTTATTTTATTTTATTTTATTTTATTATTTTATTTTATTTTATTTTATTTTTTAATGTTTATTTTTGAGAGAGAGAGAGAGAGAGAGAGAACGAGAACAAGAACAAGCAGGGAAGGGGCAGAGAGAGAGGGAGACACAGACACTGAAGTAGGCTCCAGGCTCTGAGCTGTCAGCACAGACCCCAACGCGGGGCTCAGACTCACGAACTGTGACATCATGACCTGAGCTGAAGTTGGACGCTTAACCGACTGAGCCATCCAGGTGCCCCATAACTCCATGTTTAACATGTTGAGGAGTGGCCAAACTATTTCCAAAATGTCTACACCATTTTTCAGTCCCACCAGAAATTTATGAGGATTCTGATTTCTGTACATTCTCTACCACACTTATTATTATCTGTGTTTTTCATTATAGTCTTCCTAGTAAAGATGAAGTAGTATGTCACTGTGGTTCTGATTTACATTTACCTAATGACTAATGATTTTGAGCATCTTTTTATTTGTTTACTAGCCATTATGTATCTTCTTTGCAGAAATGTCTATTCAAATCCCTTGCCTATTTTTAAATTGGATTATTAGTCTTGTTATTGTCAAGTCATGGTTTTTAATGTTCTGAATATAAGTCCCTTCTCAGATACAGGATTTAAAAATATTTTCGCCCATTCTGTGAATTGTCTTTTCACTCTTTTTGTTGCACAGAAGGTTTAGTTCTGACGAAGCTCAGTTCATCTGTTTTCCTTTTGTGTCATGTGCTTGTGGTGTTATATCCAAGAAATCATTCACTGAGTAACCCAGTGTCTAGAAGATTTACTTGTATTTTTTCCTCTAAGTGTTTTATAGTTTTAGCTCTTACATTCAATTCTATTATCCTTTTTAGTGAATATTTGTGTATATTGTGAGGTAGGACTGTCTGAATTCATCCTTTTGGATGTATACATCTAGTTGTCCCAGAGCGATTTGTTGAAAATGCTATTCTCTTCTCAATGTTTTCACATGAGGGTTGATGTCTGGACTTGCAATTTTATTCCATTATCTATATGTCTATCCATCAGTATCTCACTGTCTTAATTACTTGTAGCTTTGCAGTAGGTCAGTATAAGTTCTTCAAATTTTTTTTTTGCAGGTATTTTTTTTAATTTTAATTTTAATTTTCTTAAATTTATATCCAAATTAGCATATAGTGCAACAATGATTTCAGGAGTAGATTCCTTAGTGCCCCTTACCCATTTATATCTTCCCCCCTCTCACAACCTTTCTTGTAACCCTCAGTTTGTTCTCCATATTTATGAGTCTCTTCTGTTTTGTCCCCCTCCCTGTTTTTATATTATCTTTGTTTCCCTTCCCTTATGTTCATCTGTTTTGTCTCTTAAAGTCCTCATATGAGTGAAGTCATATGATTTTTGTCTTTCTCTGACTAATTTCACTTAGCATAATACCCTCCAGTTGCATCCACGTAGTTGCAAATGGCAAGATTTCATTCTTTTTGATTGCCGAGTAATACTCCATTGTATATATATACCACATCTTCTTTATCCATTCATCCATCGATGGACATGTGGGCTCTTTCCATACTTTGGCTGTTGTTGGTAGTGCTGTTATAACGTTGGAGTGCATGTGTCCCTTTGAAATAGCACACCTGTATCCCTTGGATAAATGCCTAGTAGTGCATTTGCTGGGTCGTAGGGTAGTTCTATTTTTAGTTTTTTTGAGGAACCTCCATACTGTTTTCCAGAGTGGCTGCACCAGCTTGTATTCCCATCAACTTTGTTTTTTGTTATTTTTTTTTTTCAAGATTGTTTTGGCTCTTCAAAGTCTCTTGAATTCCCATATGAATTTTAGTACCAGCTTGCCAATTTCTGGGAAAAAAATAGCTGGACTTTTGACAGTGATTTTGTTGAATTTGTGGATTAGTTTGGGCAGTATTGTCATCATAACAATGTTTTTTTTTTTTTCTGATTCATGAACATGAAATGTATTTTCATTTATTCAGATCTTTAATTTTATTTAACACTATGTTGAGGGTTCATTGTCAGGACTTGAGGTTCTTTTGTTAAGTTTTCCCTAGACATTTTATTTTATTTTATTTTATTTGTTACGATTATAAATGAGATTGCTTAGTTTTATTTTCAGATTGTTCATTGCTTGTAGATAGAAATACAGTTGATTTTTGTATATTGCTCTTGTAGCCTACACACTTGTGGAATTCATTTGTTAGTTCTAGTAGTTTTTTTAGTGGATCCTGAAGAGATTTCATATACAAAATCATAATCTGCAAATAGAAGTTTTACATCTTGCTTTCCAGTAGTTTTTGATCTAATTGCCTTGACCAGAACTTCCATAACAATGTTGATAAACGTGAGTACTGCCATCCTTGTCTTATTTCTGATCTTAGGGGAAGAAGCATGGTGTTAGCTGTGGTTTACCATAAATATCCTTATCAAATTGAGGAAGTTCTTTTCTATTTCCTCATCTTTTAAGTGTTTTAAGTAAGTTTTGTCAAATGCATTTTCTGTACTGATAAGTTCATGGATTTTTTTGGGGGGGAGGTCTTTTTTGTCTATAATACGGTGTATTACATTGATTTTTTTTTGTGTGTGTGTTAAACGAAGCTTATACTGTGGGATAAATCCACCTTGATCATGATGTATGAATCTTTTATCTTTTGTTGAATATGGTTTGCAGGTATTTTGATGAAGCTTTTTGTGTCTGTATTTATAGGAAGGATTAGCCTATTGTTTTCATGATTCTTTTTCAAAAACTTTCAAAATTTTCTGTGGGGTGGGAACAAAGAAGCTAGGAAAAAAATCTTTTTAAAATTTTGAAATAATTCCAGACTTAATAATCTGACAAAGAATACCTATATACCTTTCACTCAAATTCCCCAAATGTTAATATCTAAACACACTTGCTTTAGCATATTCTCTTTGTGTGTATATACATGATTTTTTTTTCTCAAATGCTTGACAGTTAATTGTATCTCTTATATCCCTATACTGTTAAATAATTCAGTGGGTATTACCTAAAAACAAGGACATTCTCTTATAAAACTACATTACAGTACTTCTGCCCCTTATCCACAGAGGATACAATCCAAGACCTCCAGTGGATGCCTAAAATTGTGGATAGTACCAAATGCTTTATATATGTTTTTTTCCTCTACATTCCTGTAACAAAGTTTAATTTATAAATTAAACACATTAAGAGATTAACAACATTAATAAAATAGAACAATTATAATAACATACTATACCGAAAGTTATGTGCACATAGTTTCTCTCTCAAAATATCTTATTGTACTGTACTCACCCTTATTTTTTTAAACTACATTTATTTTTTATTGAAGTATAATTGATACACGGTGTTACATTAGCTTCAGGTGTACTATATAATGATTTGACAAGTTTATTTCACCCTTCTTCTTATGATGATGTGTGATGATAAAATGCTCCTGTGATGAGATGAAGTGAGGCGACTGACATAGGCATCATGCTGTAGTTTTTAGTTACTATTGACCTTCTGACAGTACATCAGAAGTAAGATCATCTGCTTCCAGATCTTGGATTATGGGGGATAACTGAAACTGCAGAAAGGGAAGTCATGGATAAAAGGGGACTACAGTATAAAAACCAAAATAGGGATATTAATGCTGTTAAAATGGTATCCTTCTGTGTCCTTTAACTTGGAATAGTTCTATAGTCATTCTTTATCTTCTATGATCTTACATTTTAAAGGAACACAAGCTAGCTATTTTGTAAAATGTCTCTCAATTTGGGTTTGTTTTGATGTTTTCTTATATTAGATTCAGGCCGTGCACTTTTGATAGGAATATGGCAGAAGTAGTGCCATTTTCTCAGTGCATAATATCAGGAGACACATGTTGTTGACTTGTTCCATTATTGGTGCTGTTAGGGTTAGAGTTAAGGTTAAGTTAGAGTTAAGGATAGGGTTAGTAGGGTTAGGGTTAGTAAGGTGGAGTCTGACAGTTTTCTTTAAGTTACTATTATTGCTTTGAGATTAATAGATACCTTGTTGAGGGATATTTTGAGATTAAGTTAATATCCTATTTCTTACTATACTTTCACTCATGAGTTTTAGCATCCCTCAATGATTCTTGCATGAAAATTATTTCTGCAGTGGTTGCCAAATGGAGTTTTTTTCCTATTCTCATTCCTTTACATTTATTAGTTGGAATTCTACTGTAAGGAGGAGCTTTTCCTTTCTTATGTATTTACACCAGTGTGGATTCATAGACTTTTATTTCATTCTGTGGGTTATAATCTGAGCCTTTCATTTATTTCATGGCTTATATTATCTAAGATTCAGCCACAGGGAGCCCCTTTTAAATTTTTTTTTTCAACGTTTATTTATTTTTGGGACAGAGAGAGACAGAGCATGAACAGGGGAGGGGCAGAGAGAGAGGGAGACACAGAATCAGAAACAGGCTCCAGGCTCTGAGCCATCAGCCCAGAGCCCGACGCGGGGCTCGAACTCACGGACCGCGTGATCATGACCTGGCTGAAGTCGGACGCTTAACCGACTGCGCCACCCAGGCGCCCCAGGGAGCCCCTTTTAAACTGGCTCATTTGTTTTTTTGACATGTCCCCATCTTTTTTAAAGTACCTCTTTACCTTTTGGGTAGCCATGACTCTTGATATCAGAGTTGGGTAAATGTTCTTTAAATTGTTAAGGGTGGTTGAAGGAATTGGGAACTTGTGCAGATTGAAACAAGGGTTCTTGTTAACTGATTTTCACCTTGTATTAAATGCAGACATTGGGAGAAGATTTCTTTTGCCCAAGGACAGTTGCTTTTCCTTCTGCAACTCCAAACTCAAGTACTTCCTTTTAATTTTTAAGTCTCAACCTCAAAGTCTCTTAATCTCCTATTATCTGAAAGGATGAAAGATGCAGTATCTGTTTCTTCTCCCTCATCCTCCACATCCAATCCCTCAGAAGTTCCTGTAATTTTTGCCTCCAAAATATCTGTTGAATTTGTCTGTTTCTCCCATCTCCTTTGCCACCATCTTCATCCAAGTGACCATGATCTCTCAGCAGAGTTTCTAGAATAATCTCCCAACAGGACTCTCTGTTCCATTATGGTCCATCTCCAATCCATTTTCAAAGAATAATCATAGTGATCAAAATTTTAATACATGTATGTTTGTGTTTAGGTATTTATATATCTATACATATGGCTCTGGTTATGTCATTTCCCAACATATAGCTTTTTCCAAAGGTTTACTTTGTACTTGGAAAAAAATTCTATATCTTTTATAATAAACTACACACTCCCTCCTTAGCTCTCCAAGTTTATCACCTCTTTCCTTGACTACTATGTCCCCACCAGTTTGGACACTTAATGTTTCAGAGATGCCCAGCTATATTCCACATTAGGGACGTCCATTTGTACAGGCTGTTCTCTTTTCCTGAAGCTTTTTTACCTCCATTTTTAATGGCTAACTCCTTCTCATCCTTCCAGTGTCAGATGAGGTGATACTTCATCAGCACGGTCTTCCAGTATTCTCATCTATGGAATTCTCATTTTGCTGTCACTGCAGCCTGGGACTTTTCCCATAGATATTTTTACAACTTGAAATTTTACATTTGTATATTAGTTTCCATGACTGTTCTTTGTTTTTCTCACCAGTAAACTTTCAGAAGAGGGTACCATGTTTATTTTATTCACAGAATAACCAATATTTGGCACAGTGCTTTGCATACAATAATTATTCAAGAAATATTTATTGAGTGGTGCCTGGGTGGCTCAGTCAGTTGAGTGTCCTACTCTTGATTTTGGCACAGGTCATAATCTCACAGTTCATGGGATTGAGCCCTGCAACAGGCTCTGTACTGACAGCATGGAGCTTGCTTGGGATTCTCTCTCTCACTCTGTCTCTCCCCTGCTCATGCTCACAAGTGCGTTCTGTCTCTCTCTTTCAAAATAAATAAACTTAAAAAAAAGAGACATTTGTTGAAAAAATAAATGAAATATAGAATAAATATTTGGATACCTGGTAAAACATCTTTTTAAGACTTGATTTTTGTGTGAGTTGAGAATTACAGTGTTTAAGTAGGATGTGTTGCTATCTGGAAGAGTGAGAAACCAATTTAAGGGCATACAATGTAGTTCAAGGTGCTTTTTAATTAAATAGATGCCACAACTTGTTTCACTTTGGTAAAAATCAAAATAAGGAGTAAGAATTTGTTTACAATGAAAATACCACAAGTAACATTTTGATTGAAATTTGAGGAAGTTAGGATTTAATATAAACCAAAACTGATGATATTTGAGATGCTTATAATAAAATCAAAACAAAGCAAATAGGTAACATAAATAAACAAAAGCAAAACGAAAAGCTCTCTATTAACAAAAGAAGATGGTGGTGGGGTACAATAACAATTGAATTTCTGTTAAAAAGAAAGCTATTTCAGAAGTGCAATATAGGGAAAGTTGAAATTATCCTTTAATGTGAAATGTAAAGAAATGAAATATAAAGCATATTAAAACTGTTAAATGTAATGCTAAATTTTAAAGTTCAAAGACTATATTTTTGTGTGTTTCTTCATGTAGTGGTACAATTAATAACTAAACATACTGAAATTCTTATAGGAGTATTTATTTCTTACTAATTAATAATGCATTAGTCCATTCATTTTATCATATGGCTTCTCACAATTTTAATTAAACTTTTTGATATATTTGAATTAACAATAGCACAGTGAGTGTCAAGGAAATGAATAACTCTCAATCACTAGATAAAGAGGCAACAAATGCCATATTCTAATCCTTCAACAAGATGATTTTTTCCCATATTTTCTAAAGATAGGAGTGTTAAGGGCTGCATGCTAATTGTTGGGAAATACTATTCAGCCAAGGGCTGCTCAGCCACAAAGAGCAGAGACCTGAGTTTAAGTAGGCATGGGGTCATTATGCTGCCAGGGGACTAGGGTTATGATTAGGCACTAACAGAGGACACCAATGACTTCAAGGAAATGTTCAGACCCGCACAGAGGCCCATGTCTAAGGTCAGGCCAAGAGGCTGAATTAATTTTATACAAGGTCCTAATCATGGGGAGATCAGATATTTGAATAAAGAAGAGGAAATATATACAGGAGGAATTTAAACAAGGGCTTAAGGGAATATTCTTTAAATGGGTGCTCTGATTGGCAAAGATGTTTTAAAATCTGACAGAGACTGATTTTATTTTCCATATATATTTGTACCAGCATAAACTTTCTATAACCTTGGATAAGTGAAATTAACTAGGCACTGAACCTTGTAGGGTTTATTTTATTTTATTTTTTTAAATTATTTTTGAGAGAGAGTGAGGGAGCATGCAGGCAGTCAAGAGTGAGTAGAGGAGGGACAGAAAGGAAGGTAGGGAATCCAAGGCAGGCTCTGTGCTGTCAGTGCAAATTCTAATGTGGGGCCTGAAGTCATCAACTGGGAGATCATGACCTGAACCAAAATCAGACCCTCAACTGACTGAGCCATCCAGGCACCCCTGAACCTTGTATTTTTGACATGGAATGAAGAATTCTCATTGCATTTGACTGAGTTCCATCTGTTTTGCTCTTCCATGTGAAACTTGTAATGATCTTAAGTTCCAGTTCTTTTCACTAGCTAAGGAATCTTCGAGAAATCACTTCACCTGTCTTGTCTGCTGTTTCCTTATATGCAGGATGGAGTACTAGGGAAGAGAGAGCAAATAAGCTAATCGTATTAGACCTCTAAAAAAACATTGTTACTGTATGAACAGAAAACAGATTTGCTCCTGCATCGATTCTTACGTAGTTTGAGTGGCTGTTGGGCAAACCAACATTTCCCATTTGTCAAATTGGGATGATCTCTATTTGCACTGTAGATGTCAGCATCTATGTAATGTACATCAAAGTCTTAATTCAGCACCTAGCATATAGTATGTGCTAAAAATTACAGCTATGATTATTATTCACATTTTATTATCATTGCCAATGTGGGGAATTTTATGTCTTCAGAGGACTATAAAAATATTTGCATTTGGCAAATTATGTAGCAGCAATGGAAGTACTTGTCCTTTGAGAAAAACATCTTCATTATGTATAAAATACTCAGACGTGTCTCCAAGATTCATTTGGGTGAATATTCACGAGGCTTTTTCATACAAACATATATATACTTAACAAGCCCATAAAAATATACGAAATCATACTTTAGAAAAATCATATCTAAGCTCTATTTATGCACACACATACATACACAGTATATTTGGCATCTACAGTACATATTGTCTGTGCTGGGGTTTGCAAAGTACCATTCAAATCAGATCTCCACCTACTTTTGTAAATAAAGTTTTGCTGGAACACAACCAGGCTTTTTTTTGTGTATATTCTGTTGATGGTTGCTTTTGCACTATAGTAGCAGAGTTGAGTAGATGCAGTAGAGACTGGGTCGTCCTCAAATCCTAAACTATTTACTACTTGGCTTTTTACAGAAGAGTTTACTGATCACTGATATACTATAAATTTACATGTATGTATATGTCTTTGTATGTCATACCTATAGATGTACAAAGGTATATAGATACGTATTTTAACAACAGTATATATATGTATACGTGCGCACTCACACACACACACACACACACACACACACGTGCGCGCAGAAAGAAAAAGGAACAGTCACCATTTATTTGTCATTCACCTAGTGCCAACAATTTTGCCTGTATATAAGCTTATGTAATTCTCATAACACAGTTATGATATAGTTAAAATTACATCCTTTTGTAGAAAGTGGAAAACAAAGCTTGGGGAGATGAAGTGACATATCCAAGACTGCCCAGCCATTAAACATCATAGGAGTGTCTGAACTCATGTAATGGCACCTAGAGATCTGGCAAGCTTAAACCAAATGATGGTGCTGCTTCCCACAGACCCTAACGCATGAAGTTCCATGTAGAAATGGGGCCAATAGGATTTGCAGCTTCTACGCCATTAGTAGGTCTCATGGTGGAGATCTCATGGTGGAGGGTGGGGGCATTTTGCTGTGCAAGTGATTCAGAAAGGTGTCTGTGTGTGTGCCCACTTTGGGGAATTTGCTGTGATCACCTAGAATCCCCAGAAGGCCATCGTTTGTTTGCTCTAAAAGGAAAGTGCATTTCAAGCGTCCTTGTGGATGGCATGAATCTGCTCCAGCATATGAATATGCAAGCATCTGTGATCACATGGAAACTGTTAGTTTATTAATGCAACATGGAAAGTGCCAGGAAGCTAATGACTTTTTATAAGAATTATAGGCACTTCTGGGAAGTTTGGTGTTTATAGTTTGAAAAAAAATTGAGAATTTCTGCCAGCATATAACATTAACTACATGTTACCTGTTTAGTAATTTATACTAAACTTGCAGAAGTTTACAAATTGAACATCTTAGTGAGTTTGTCCCAAAGACAATTTTTTGATAAAATCTCCTTTTATATTCACAAATTTGTGGTTAGCCACGGGTAGCTGTGTGTACTCTTCCAGCGTTCTGTCATGAGATTCATAAGCATTGCATCTGAGAAGAAAAAAATAATCATTTGTGTCTCCAATGAAATATATAAGTAGGTGTTTAATACAAGCTAATATTTTGTTAACAGTGCTAAGAGAACTAGATTGTTCATACTTCTCTGGGTAGGGCTAGTTAATTTTTATAAATCCCTGACAGTGGTCGTATTTTTAGTGTACATATCTGTACACTTGGTGTCTTCTTTTGTGTAGTGCATTGCATAAACAATACAATAAAAAAAAAAACAAAATTTTTTAAAACTCTTGATGAAGTCCTCTGTAATGTCTTATACATGGTTTATTGCTCCTTAATTTTCAAGACCAATCAATAAATATATGCCTTATAGCAATAATTGCAACTTAAAGGGATGGTAACAGTTTTGTTACAAATATGATTAGAGAATTGAGGAGATTGGGGCTTAAAGACGTCTCTTGCCTGGATCTTTAGATTTCAGCTAATATCTAGTATAAAGTTATACTGAGTGGAGATGCTTGAACATTCATATTCTTGCAGTTGATAAAAATTTCCCAATAAAGTAGTATATTTAAAAATGTGTGAGCCTTTAATTGAGTGTGAAAAAACAAATATAAATTGTTTCTTGAATCAATCTTTCTTAGGATGTTGAGTGGGGCTTTGTATGTGTGGAGACTGCACCCAGCCAAAGCAAAATTGCCTTTGAGTGCCATGTTTATTGCTTTTCCAAAGCCTAAAATATATATGTAGATATACTGTCTGTCACAAAATCTTATTTGATATTCAGATGTTCACTTTATATCCTCCATTCACCCCCAGGACTATTTCTAATATCAAGACAGCCTTTCTATGTGGTTTATGTTTTTGTTTTTAATGCCACTCGTGACTAATACACTTTAACAATGGTAAATAGTCATTGCTGGGGAGAGTTCTTGATGGTGTTAGAAATATAATAATTTAAAAAATATGTTTAAAGGGTTATATCCTGATTTTAGTATGTCTCAAGCTTCAATTTCAGAAAGGATAAAGGAAAATCAAGTAGAGAAGAAAGAAAAGGCAGCTAAATAATGGTGAGCTGGTGAACATTTGGATGATATAAATTTATGTGAATCTTAAAAGGATGAGAAAAACAACCCAGCTCTCCATGGTTGAATAAACAAGATCAGAACTGCCTCTTCCCAAACTGTATTTTAATCTTTTTCAATTTTTCTCCTGTCTCTTCATATAATTAGCGGTCGATAGTTATTAATTTATTTGGCATTTATCATGCCAATGTTAATTCATGCATATCTAATAAACTTTAATTAGAATTGGGAGAAAATTTCCTGATATGATGGGTTAATTCTAATGTAATATTTATTGAGAGAAAATAAATATTATCATGTGAATCCCACTGCAGTTTACTAATTAATATACTCTTACTCTGGGATATACAGAGTTACATTGGAATTTATACTAAATGAAATAGCAGCAGTTTGAAAATTGATCAATATTTATGTTGATACTTAATGCATCTCTCTTAGAAGCCATATGCAGGAACAAATTACCCAGCATCCAAGCTGGAACTACATTTCCATTTTGTACTTTGTAGATTGGTAACCTTACAAGTCACGCTGGACTTCTGTTAGTAGGGAAATGATGACTTAAATTAACACAAATCCTCATGGTCATTGTTACCAGAACTCTCTGCTCTTTGTGAGTCCATCTTCCCTCACCTCCTCCTTGCCTCTTCTATTTCATGTTTGAATCTCAGTGTTTGGCCTCTTCTTCATTTATAATTTACTGTAGGGTCTAGGGTTGAGTTCTGGAGAGTCAGGTTGTGAGAATTGAGTTGCAATGAAACTAGAGCCCCACATTTTTCTGTACTTATCTTATAAAACTTGCTAAAATTAATGTCTTTTACTGCTTTTGGTATAAACAATTATTTTGTGGTTTCTTTTTTTAAATTAATTTTATTATTTTTTAAAATTTACATCCAAATTAGTTAGCATAGAGTGCAACAATGATTTCAGGAGTAGATTCCTTAATGCCCTTTACCCATTTAGCCCATCCCCCCTCCCACAACCCCTCCAGGAACCCTCTGTTTGTTCTCCATATTTATGAGTCTCTTCTGTTTTGTCCCCCTCCCTGTTTTTATATTATTTTTATGTCCCTTCCCCTATTTTCATCTGTTTTGTCTCTTAAAGTCTTCGTATAAGTGAAGTCACATGATATTTGCCTTTCTCTGACTGACTAATTTCACTTAGCATAATACCCTCCAGTTCCATCCGCGTGGTTGCAAATGGCAAGATTTCATTCTTTTTGATTGCCGAGTAATACTCCATTGTATATATGTAGCAGATCTTCTTTATCCATTCATCCATCGATGGACATGTGTGCTCTTTCCATACTTTGGCTATTGTCGATAGTGCTGCTACAACATTGGGGTGCATGTGTCCCTTTGAAACAGGGATACTCCTGTATCCCTTGGATAAATAGCAGTGCAGTTGCTGAGTCATAGGGTAGTTCTATTGTTAATTATTTGAGGAACCTCCATACTGTTTTCCAGAGTGGCTACACCAGCTTGCACTCCCACCAACAATGCAAAAGAGATCCTCTTTCTCTGCATCCTCGCCAACATCTGTTGTTGCCTGAGTTGTTAATGTTAGCCATTCTGACAGATGTAAGGTGGTATCTCATTGTGGTTGTGATTTGTATTTTCCTGATGGTGAGTGATGTTGAGCATTTTTTCATGTGCTGGTTGGCCATCTGGATGTCTTCTTTGGAGAAATGTCTATTCATATCTTTTGCCCATTTCTTCCCTGGATTATTTGTTTTTTGGTTGTTGAGTTTGGTAAGTTCTTTATAGGTTTTGGATACTAACCCTTTATCTGATATGTCCTTTGCAAATATCTTCTCCCATTCTGTCGGTTGCCTTTTAGTTTGCTGATTGTTTCCTTTGCCGTGCAGAAGCTTTTTATCTTGATGAGGTCCTAGTAGTTCATTTTTGCTTTTGTTTCCCTTGCCTCCAGGGACGTGTTGAGTACGAAGTTGCTGCGTCCAGGGTCAAAGAGGTTTTTGCCTGCTTTCTCCTTGAGGATTTTGATGGCTTCCTGTCTTACATTTAGGTCTTTCATCCATTTTGAGTTTATTTTTGTGTATGGTGTAAGGAAGTGGTCCAGGGTCATTCTTTTGCATGTCGCTATCCAGTTTTCCTAGCACCACTTGCCGAAGAGACTGTCTTCATTCCATTGGATATTCTTTCCTGCTTTGTCAAAGATTAGTTGGCCATACGTTTGTGGGTCCATTTCTGGGTTCTCTATTCTATTCCATTGATCTGAGTGTCTGTTCTTGTGCCAGTACCATACTGTCTTGATGATTACAGCTTCGTAGTATAGCTTGAATTCCGGGATTGTGATGCCTCCTGCTTTGGTTTTCTTTTTCAAGATTGCTTTGGCTATTCGGGGTCTTTCCTGGTTCCATACAAATTTTAGGATTATTTGTTCTATCTCTGTGAAGAATCCTGGTGTTATTTTGATAGGGATTGCATTGAATATGTAGATTGCTTTTGGTAGCATTGACATTTTAACAATATTTGTTCTTCCTAGTCAGAAGCATGGGATCTTTTTCTGTGTTTTTGTGTCTTCTTCAATTTCTTTCATAAGCTGTATAGTTTTCAGTGTATAGATTTTTCAGCTCTTTGGTTAGAATTATTCCTAGGTATCTTACGGTTTTTGGTGCAGTTGTAAATGGGATCGATTTCTTGATTTCTCTTTCTGTTGCTTCATTGTTGGTGTGTAGGAATGCAACCAATTTCCTTGCGTTGATTTTATACCTTGCAACTTTGCTGAATTCATGAATCAGTCCTAGCAGTTTTTTGGTGGAATCTTTTGGGTTTCCATATAGAGTATCATGTCATCTGTGAAGAGTGAAAGTGTGACCTCCTCCTGGCCTATTTGGATGCCTTTTATTTCTTTGTGTTGTCTGATTGCAGAGGCTAAGACTTCCAATACTATGTTGAATAACAGTGGTGAGAGTGGACATCCCTGTCTTGTTCCTGACCTTAGGGGAAAAGCTCTCAGTTTTTTCCCATTGAGGATGATGTTAGCGTTGGGTCGTTCATATATGGCTTTTAGGAGCTCGAGGTGTGCTCCTTCTATCCCTACTTTCTTGAGGGTTTTTATCAAGAAAGGATGCTGTATTTTGTCAAATGTTTTTTCTGCATCTATTGAGAGGATCATATGGTTCTTGTCCTTTCTTTTATTGATGTGGCAAATCACGTTAATTGTTTTGCGGATATTGAACCAGCCCTGCATCCCAGGTATAAATCCCACTTAGTTGTGGTGAGTAATTTTTTTAATGTATTGTTAGATCTGGTTGGCTAATGTCTTGTTGAGGATTTTGCATCCAGGTTTATCAGGGAAATTGGTCTATAGTTCTCCTTTTTAGTGGAGTCTCTGTCTGGTTTTGGAATCAAGGTAATGCTAGCTTCATAGAATGTTTGGAAGTTTTCCTTCCATTTTTATTTTTTGGAACAGCTTCAAGAGAATAGGTGTTAACTTTTCCTTAAATGTTTGGTAGAATTCCCCTGGAAAGCCATCTGGCCCTGGATTCTTGTTTTTTGGCAGATTTTTATTACTAATTCGATTTCCTTACTGGTTATGGGTCTGTTTAAATTTTCTATTTCTTCCTGTTGCAGTTTTGGTAGTGTATATGTTTCTAGGAATTTGTCCATTTCTTCCAGATGGCCCATTTTATTGGCATATAATTGCTCATAATATTCCCTTATTATTGTTTTTATTGCTGCTGTGTTGGTTGTGATCTCTCCTCTTTCATTCTTGATTTTATTTATTTGGGTCCTTTCCTTTTTTCTCTTGATCAAACTGGCTAGTGGTTTGTCAATTTCGTTAATTCTTTCAAAGAACCAGCTTCTGGTTCCATTGATCTGTTCAAGTGTTCTTTTTTGGTTTCGATAGCATTAATTTCAGCTCTAATCTTTATTATTTACTTTCTTCTGCTGGTGTTGAGTTTTATTTGCTGTTCTTTTTCCAGCTCTTTAAGGTGTAAGGTTAGGTTGTGTATCTGAGATCTTTCTTCCTTCTTTAGGAAGGCCTGGATTGCTATATACTTTCCTCTTATGACCACCTTTGCTGCGTCCCAGAGGTTTTGGGTTGTGGTATTATCATTTTCATTGGCTTCCATATACTTTTTAATTTCCTCTTTAACTTCTTGGTTGGCCCATTCATTCTTTAGTAGGATGTTCCTCAGTCTCCAAGTATTTGTTAGCTTTCCAAATTTTTTCTTGTGGTTGATTTCGAGTTTCATAGCGTTGTGGTCTGAAAATATGCACGGTATGATCTCGATCTTTTTGTACTTGCTGAGGGATGATTTGTGTCCCAGTATGTGGTGTATTCTGGAGAACATTCCATGTGCACTGGAGAAGAATGTATATTCTGCTGCTATGGGATGAAATGTTCTGAATATATCTGTTAAGTCCATCTGGTCCAGTGTGTCATTCAAAGCCATTGTTTCCTTGTTGATTTTTGATTAGATGATCTGTCCATTGCTGTGAGTGGGAACTTTGTGCTTTTTAATGGACTCCATCATTAGTGCTTAAGAGGAGTTTTTAAACTCATGTTTCCTTGGCCATGTTTCTAGGCTGTAGTATGTATTTTTACCTCTAGTATTACTAATGAAACTTTTTATGCTATTCTTTTACAAGGAGCATTCTAACCACTTGAATATGCTTAGGTATGAGATGGCTCAGTCGGTTAAGCGTCTGACTTCAGCTCAGGTCATGATTTCAGGGTTCATTAGTGCAAGCCCCACGTTTAGCTCTGTGCTGACAGCTCAGAACCTGGATCCTACTTTGGATTCTGTGTCTCCCTCTCTCTCTGACCCTCCCCCACTCATGCTCTATCTCTCTTTCTCTCTCTCCAAATAAATAGATAAACATTGGGGAAAAAATTAAAATCAAAAGGTCATACTCAGAACATTGTAGCTAAGTGTCAGACAATAAGATGGGCTTATATTTTATAATCCAGCACTTTAATATTCAGAAACAACAGAAATATTTACAAACTGACTATCCAAATTTAAAAAACAAATTTGTAAAACATCATGTAATTATGTGAAAATGTAAAGTTCTTGGTAAGTATGCTTGCTATAAGATCATAAACATTTTGAGAGTTGGGACTATGTCTTTCTCATATTTGCATTGGCCGAACCTTCACATAGCATGCATTTAGTAAAATTTTTAAGGGAAATAATTTTTAATTTTTTTTTAGAGTAAAACATACATGAATTTGTTATCAGGTTTCAACATACGCCCTAATATTTTCATTTGAAGACTTTGGATTTTCTCTGACTTCAAAATGTTTAAAAATTGTAACAAACCTACCTCCAAAATTTTAGATAATACTATTTGTTAAATAGCAGGTTTAGTTCAAGAGTGGAACAGCAAGCACACCTTTTATTTTAACACTTAAGTAGACTTATCCAAAGTCTCAAATCAGAAACTGTTTTTTCTAGGCAGTAGTAAAAAGTCAATCACATATTGCATATGAGGTTGAGTAGCTATTATGTTTCCCTTTAAAGTCAATTAAGAAGTGACTCAATAGTGCTCAGTGCTTCCCAAGGTTGTAGTAAGTAGTAAATATATAATTACTATTTAGATATTTTAGATTTCTAAATTTTTTTTTTAATTTTTTTTTCAACGTTTTTTATTTATTTTTGGGACAGAGAGAGACAGAGCATGAACGGGGGAGGGGCAGAGAGAGAGGGAGACACAGAATCGGAAACAGGCTCCAGGCTCTGAGCCATCAGCCCAGAGCCCGATACCGGGCTCGAACCCACGGACCGTGAGATCGTGACCTGGCTGAAGTCGGACGCTTAACTGACTGCGCCACCCAGGTGCCCCGGATTTCTAAATTTTTTTAATGTTTATTTATATTTGAGAGAGAGAGATAGACAGAGAATGTGCTGGGGAGGGGCAGAGAGAGAGAGGGAGACACAGAATCTGAAGCAGGCTCCAGGTTCTGAGCTGTCAGCACAGAGCCCGACATGGGGCTGGAACTCAAGGACTGTGACATTATGACCTCAGCTAAAGTCAGGTGCTTCACCGACTGAGCCACCCAGATGCCTTTAGATTTTTTAGATTTTAGTCACTACTGTTATCATGAAGACCACATTTATACTTACAAAACAAGATCCTTTTTATTACCCAGAAAATGTTACTCTCAGTTTTTGCTATTCAGTTAGAAGTTAAGTCCAAAGACAGAGACTGAATCAGATTACCCTTTCTAAAGAACTTGAGGAGCGCCTGGGTGGCTTAGTGGGTTAAGTGTTAAGTGTCTGATTCTTGCTTTCAGGCTAGGTCATGATCTCACAGTTTGTGAGTTTGAGCCCGGCATTGGGCTCTGTGCTGACAGTGTGGAGCCTGCTTGGGATTCTCTCTCCCCCTTTCTCTGCCTCTCAAGATGAATAAATAAACTTCAAAAAAAAAAAAAAAAAAAAAAAAAGAACTTGAGTGAACTATTGCTGGCAAAATTGTCCCTTTCTCTCCAGCGCCAACATGCAGACTTAATCAGGCACATTGCTGGCCTCCCCGAATAAAATGTTTATTTCCCTAACGTAAAAAAGTCGATGGTTATAGTAGCTACCATTTACTGAGCAGTTATTAGCGCTGGAAACTTTACTAAGTATTTTCAAATATTCTCTCTCCTTCAGTGCCTCCTGCCACCCTCCTTCTGTCACAGTAAATCTAAAGATCTACTAAATCTAATCTAATCTGAAGGGTGTTCTCTTTTGGAGCATTATGACAGCCACAAAGTTTAATGATATTGGAAGTTGGGGGGGTGGGTAAGCAACCAATTGAGCTATCAGTTTGAAGCTGCCTGTTAGACTTACAATCAAAATGCAAATGTCAATATTTAAATACTTTTTGCTACAGCACAGCAGAAGAGAGAGAAACAGTTCAATGACGTACACTGCAGGAAACGAGTGACAGTGCCTTTTCCATTTTCTGGAAGTTGCATAAGAAAGAGTAAAACCTACTCCCGTAAATTAGGCCTTTACCGTAACATGTTTGGTTTTCCATTTAGGAAGAGAAAAAGAAAATCAAATTCCAAATCTCTTCCCATTTCATCCCCTCTGACAGCTTTAAATGAAGCCAAGTAGTTTTCTGATTATTACCTTCCATCACGATACTACTTGTCTCCTACTTTTTTTGGCAGAGATGACATATCCTTTGCTGTTAATGTGTCTCAGCATTTTCCCTCCATATTTAACTTGCTTTGTTCTAAACAAACTGTATCAAGTAGATATAATTTTGTGATGATACTTTTCTAGCACCACCACCTGCCATTTGAGTGGAAATGCCAGGTAAACGGAATTTAATTTTCTGAAGTGTTTTTTCTTAGGCTTTGTGGAAATTCAGATTTGCATTTTCTTTCATTTTCCACTGAGTTCTGTGCTCACAAGATAAGTGATCCTTTCTGGGAACGGAAGTTTATCTAGACCACAGGAGTGCCCTGGTTCATGAAAACTGATATAAGAAAAATCTACATGCAAAAGAGAAGTCAAAGGATTTTTTTTTCAGAAGTGATCTTTGGTTTAGGATTTGCTAAGGGGTTGTTTCCAACAGCCTGCTTTAAATTTTTTTTTTTCGACGTTTATTTATTTTTGGGACAGAGAGAGACAGAGCATGAACGGGGGAGGGGCAGAGAGAGAGGGAGACACAGAATCAGAAACAGGCTCCAGGCTCTGAGCCATCAGCCCAGAGCCCGATGCGGGGCTCGAACTCACGGACCGCGAGATCGTGACCTGGCTGAAGTCGGACGCTTAACCGACTGCGCCACCCAGGCGCCCCCCAACAGCCTGCTTTAAAAGTACATCTGCTTCTTTTGCACGTCATTCACTATTTGTCAAAGAAAACAGGGCAGAGAAAATTAAAAGAATTGGGAATCTACTGCCAATTATAGAACAATTCAAAGTGAAAACATGTTTATCTGAAATTATAGTGCAAATCAAAGAAAAAATTATAGTGCAAATCCACCTGAAAACATGATTGCCATGCCAAATAGGAGAGAAGTCAGGTTGAAACATGATGTTCTTGATATCCATTGACTCACCGGCTATCCTGGGCTGGGCTCTGTTCAAAAGCCACAGAAGTTGTTATAGTTTAAGTAAGATCTTTGTTCTCAAGGGACTTATGTAATCCAGTGAGAAGGATCAAATTCACGAATGCTGACTCCTTCACGTAATGGGGAGTGTACTGGCCTGGAAATGAGTTTCGGTAGTATAGTTAATCAGAAAAATCTTTTGAGAGGACAGCTGTTGATCTGTGGCCTATTGAAGGGAAACATACCCAATCTGTGGATCAAACCGACAACCTAGTGGGATAGGGAAAGTGTGCAGTTTGGGCTCTGGAAATTTGATTTGTCTCTTAAATAGGCATATGGCCTGGGAGAAGATATTTAGTGTCTGTGAGCTTTTTTTCCTCATCCTAAAACATGACTGATGACCTTCATCTACTTCATAGCACTGCTGGGGAAACCAAATGAGATATAGTTAGAAAGGGCATAGCACAATCTGCTTTACAGTTTCTTTGAGAATTTGGCTATATTCTCAATTTGCACCCATAAAGGTGAGGTGCAAATCTAGATCCACATCTTCCTCTGAGTAGGAGCACCTGGTCCAGGTTAGTGGAAAATCAGCCTACAGTGGGAAGGCAGACACTGGAGAGGCTTTGAGCACATGATAGACACTAATAATGAGCAGCCTGTGGGTTGGAGTTGTTCAGCTTAGGGGGAAGTAAATCTATAAGATTGGAAATGTGAAAACCTTTAGCAACAAATGGGGGGAAAGGAAAAAAAAAAGCCAACAAAGGTTAACATGAGAAAGGACCTAAACATAAAGTGGCAGAGAACTCTTGATGAATGGTAATTTTCTTGAGAACAGAGATCAGTGTTCTGCAATTTAAAACTTGGTTTGTAATTATTTAATGAAGGTAGAATGAGAAATCCCCATTTCCTGGGTACTGGCAGTGGGGTTTTCTGCACAGATGCGTCCAGACACTGACATGCTGACAAGATGGATTATGAACAGCGATTGCGTGTGACTTTCCCATGCCACTGTGCTCGTCAGTGTCTGTTCTGACTTTAAGGAAGAGATGATAATTTTTTGAAATTCAGGCTGCCAATGCTTGGAACTTAATTTTTCCCTTGATTCAGTCAGAGAGGACTAGAAATCACTGCCAATGACTAAGGCAGTTTTAGAGGGGATAGGAGAAGGACCTTGCTTGGAATGTGTTGTGTCTACCTCTGGCTGGACGGTGTCTTCGGGACAGCTCAGGATAGAGAAAACTCAGCAGCTTGCAGATGGTACCCATTCCTCCTCACTGGTAATAAAAAACTAATAGGAAGGTCCAAAAACAAAATAATTTATGGAATGACTTTTATATTTCTGGATTTCTATAAAAACCAGGATTATGTCAGGAGTTCGCTTCAAAAGTTTGCCCTGCTCTCTGGTTAGACTCTGGCTAAAGTGTCCAATTAACAAGGTAAATCTGATTACCCAGGTGCTCTCCCCTTGGTTATGATAAGCCTTCTTCTTGAACATTTCCATTTATTTATTTATTTATTTATTTATTTATTTATTTATTTATTTATTTATTTATTT
>NW_024412403.1:57058999-57061798 GCF_014898765.1 Herpailurus yagouaroundi
TTTATTTATTTATTTATTTATTTATTTATTTATTTATTTATTTATTTTACCAATTGCCCAACAGCTTGTCAGATAGTGACAGCATTTATATCTTCAAATTCATTTCATGTAAGTCACCTGTTGTACAGAATCAGAAAATGGTAGGGCTGAAGGGCAAAGCAAAAGGTCACCTATTTTATTCCTCTACCTTTGTGCAGTCCATGGAGTGACTCAAATGCAATACTCATGTTAATTACACTTATTCTGCTGAGTTTGGTTGTATGCCATTTCCTGCCTCTGTCCCTCAGCTGCAAATTCTATAGGGCGACATTTGTTTCATTGATAATGCTAACTACTGCCGTAATGTTATCTAATAAAACATGATCTGATTTTGTGATTGAAATGGCAGATGCTACTGTTATCTGATTTCTTTCTAAAGATAAATTTGGCTTCTTTCTAATCCTCTCTGCTTTGATTTTGCTAACATCCTGAGGTCAACTTGCTACTCATGAGTGAGTGTATCCTGTCAGTATATAAAGAATGTTCAGGGACTGGGGACGAGTGGGGACCCAGGACTTCTGGACTTCATTACTTCTTTTTTGGTTCCTTTCCATTAAATGTGCTTTTGATAATACTTTTTCCATTGGAGAAAAGCAAAGGTGGAGCTAAGAGCCAACTGCAGCATTTCTTTTCTAAGGAGAAGCTCACCCAGACCTAAGTTTCCTACATTATAGTGAAGTTAAGCTGATGACCCAGGCCCCTCCGGCATCTCTGCAACCTCCATGGAGGTCGGAAAAGGCCAGCTGAGGGGCGCCTGGGTGGCTCAGGTGGTTAAGCGACCAACTCCTGATTTCATCTTAGGTACTATCTCACAGTACGTGGGTGAGTTCGAGCCCCACATCATGTTCTGTGCTGACAGTACAGAGCCTGACTGGAATTCTCTCTTTCCCTCTCTCTGCCCCTCTCATGCTCTCTCTCAAAAAATAGGTAAAATAAAACTAAAAGAAAAAAAAAAAGAAAAAAAAAAAGGCCAGCTGAGCTCTTTTTGCCTCTAACGTTTAGACAACTCACCCAGTTTTCAACATGCTACAGTCTAGCTGCAAATAAGGTGCAGATGGCAGTGCTTTTGTTGGTCATTGTGAGATTGTCCCATAGCTCCAGGAGCTTCTAATCGTAATATGTGTAAAAATATAAATGATATATAATAAATTTAATTATATAAATTAAATTTAATATGTTTTGCAAATATATAAAATAGATATAAAATAGAAGTATATATAAAATCCTTATATATAAACTTACACATTTTAGTAACATTTTAGAAATATATATATATATTTTTTTTTTTTTTGAGAGAGAGAGGGCACAGATGAGCAAGGGGCAGAGAGAGAGAGAGAGGGAGAGAGAGAGAGTCCTATGGGGAGCAGAGAAAGAGAGAGAGAAGTGGGGGGAGCTCGTGCTCATTGAATCGGGGCTCGTGTTCACCCAAATTGGTACTTGAGCTCACGAACCGTGAGATCATGACCTGAGCCAAAGTCAGATGCTATTGGTTGAGCCATCCAGGAGCCCTAAGAAATATATATTTTTATAAAATTGTTGTTGTTTTTTAATCAGTGGAATAACCACAAATAGCATAACAGAACTGCATTCAAGAAGCAGACCGGCTGTTATTAAGATGAAAGAGCCTCTCTCATCTAATCTTTCCAGAAGCTTAGAATTAGCCTGTTATGTACCCATATTTTTGTGTGTGTGTGTGTGTGTGTGTGTGTGTGTGTGTGTGTGTGTGTGAGAGAGAGAGAGAGAGAGAGAGAGAGAGAGATTCTTCATACACTACCTTATAATTTAATAATTAGCATCTTCCCCAGTGATGGAATAGAGAGATTGCTCATTAGGTCTGCAGATGGGACTATGCTGGGAAAGCTAACACCATACAACATTAGTTAATTTCAGAGCTGCACAAAGCAATGGAGAAGTAGATGAGACTGTCACTAAGGGTGGAAATCAGGTTGGATCATGAATGTGGAATAAAAGCTTTGCAGGGAGAGAGCTGGGAAATTTTAAATGATGAAGTGGAATCAGTTTTCAGAAATAGAGATTTTAGGAAAATACTCTTTAGCGAAAATTGAGAAGAAGAACAAGGAAAACCTTTATCCTTCTAAGATGATAAGGCTTGAGTAAAATTGCTCAAAAATATTAAGAGTGTCTGAATAATAAAAGATCAACTGAAAACAGATGACTGGATCACATCTTATAATGGGAAGGTAGAAGTCACCTAAATCAGGAAATAATGTACCTGATTTGCATGAAAAAATAGATTATTATTTAGATGTATACTTTGCTTGCCTACCATATGGCCCCCTTTAAGACATTTCTCATATTGTAAACAAAGTGATCTTTTGTTTTTTGTTTTTTGTTTAAAATTTTTTTTTAACGTTTATTTATTTTTGAGACAGAGAGAGACACAGCATGAATGGGGGAGGGGTAGAGAGAGAGGGAGACACAGAGTTGGAAGCAAGCTCCAGGCTCTGAGCCATCAGCCCAGAGCCTGACGCGGGGCTTGAACTCGTGGACCACGAGATCGTGACCTGAGCCGAAGTCGGACGCTTAACCGACTGAGCCACCCAGGCGCCCCAGATCTTTTGTTTTTTTAAGGTTTTTATTTTTAATTAAATTTAGATTTATAAAAAATATTCAAAAATAAAAATGTTCCATATAAACTTTACCTAGATTTCCCAAATCTTAACGTTTTACTGTATTTATTTTCTCTTTTCCTTCCTTCCTTCCTTCCTTCCTTCCTTCCTTCCTTCCTTCCTTCCTTCC